>NW_027480843.1:0-141860 GCF_051401765.1 Calliopsis andreniformis | reverse complement strand
TTATCATTATCATTATCATTATCATTATCATTATCATTATCATTATCATTATCATTATCATTATCATTATCATTATCATTATCATTATCATTATCATTATCATTATCATTATCATTATCATTATCATTATCATTATCATTATCATTATCATTATCATTATCATTATCATTATCATTATCATTATCATTATCATTATCATTATCATTATCATTATCATTATCATTATCATTATCATTATCATTATCATTATCATTATCATTATCATTATCATTATCATTATCATTATCATTATCATTATCATTATCATTATCATTATCATTATCATTATCATTATCATTATCATTATCATTATCATTATCATTATCATTATCATTATCATTATCATTATCATTATCATTATCATTATCATTATCATTATCATTATCATTATCATTATCATTATCATTATCATTATCATTATCATTATCATTATCATTATCATTATCATTATCATTATCATTATCATTATCATTATCATTATCATTATCATTATCATTATCATTATCATTATCATTATCATTATCATTATCATTATCATTATCATTATCATTATCATTATCATTATCATTATCATTATCATTATCATTATCATTATCATTACATTATCATTATCATTATCATTATCATTATCATTATCATTATCATTATCATTATCATTATCATTATCATTATCATTATCATTATCATTATCATTATCATTATCATTATCATTATCATTATCATTATCATTATCATTATCATTATCATTATCATTATCATTATCATTATCATTATCATTATCATTATCATTATCATTATCATTATCATTATCATTATCATTATCATTATCATTATCATTATCATTATCATTATCATTATCATTATCATTATCATTATCATTATCATTATCATTATCATTATCATTATCATTATCATTATCATTATCATTATCATTATCATTATCATTATCATTATCATTATCATTATCATTATCATTATCATTATCATTATCATTATCATTATCATTATCATTATCATTATCATTATCATTATCATTATCATTATCATTATCATTATCATTATCATTATCATTATCATTATCATTATCATTATCATTATCATTATCATTATCATTATCATTATCATTATCATTATCATTATCATTATCATTATCATTATCATTATCATTATCATTATCATTATCATTATCATTATCATTATCATTATCATTATCATTATCATTATCATTATCATTATCATTATCATTATCATTATCATTATCATTATCATTATCATTATCATTATCATTATCATTATCATTATCATTATCATTATCATTATCATTATCATTATCATTATCATTATCATTATCATTATCATTATCATTATCATTATCATTATCATTATCATTATCATTATCATTATCATTATCATTATCATTATCATTATCATTATCATTATCATTATCATTATCATTATCATTATCATTATCATTATCATTATCATTATCATTATCATTATCATTATCATTATCATTATCATTATCATTATCATTATCATTATCATTATCATTATCATTATCATTATCATTATCATTATCATTATCATTATCATTATCATTATCATTATCATTATCATTATCATTATCATTATCATTATCATTATCATTATCATTATCATTATCATTATCATTATCATTATCATTATCATTATCATTATCATTATCATTATCATTATCATTATCATTATCATTATCATTATCATTATCATTATCATTATCATTATCATTATCATTATCATTATCATTATCATTATCATTATCATTATCATTATCATTATCATTATCATTATCATTATCATTATCATTATCATTATCATTATCATTATCATTATCATTATCATTATCATTATCATTATCATTATCATTATCATTATCATTATCATTATCATTATCATTATCATTATCATTATCATTATCATTATCATTATCATTATCATTATCATTATCATTATCATTATCATTATCATTATCATTATCATTATCATTATCATTATCATTATCATTATCATTATCATTATCATTATCATTATCATTATCATTATCATTATCATTATCATTATCATTATCATTATCATTATCATTATCATTATCATTATCATTATCATTATCATTATCATTATCATTATCATTATCATTATCATTATCATTATCATTATCATTATCATTATCATTATCATTATCATTATCATTATCATTATCATTATCATTATCATTATCATTATCATTATCATTATCATTATCATTATCATTATCATTATCATTATCATTATCATTATCATTATCATTATCATTATCATTATCATTATCATTATCATTATCATTATCATTATCATTATCATTATCATTATCATTATCATTATCATTATCATTATCATTATCATTATCATTATCATTATCATTATCATTATCATTATCATTATCATTATCATTATCATTATCATTATCATTATCATTATCATTATCATTATCATTATCATTATCATTATCATTATCATTATCATTATCATTATCATTATCATTATCATTATCATTATCATTATCATTATCATTATCATTATCATTATCATTATCATTATCATTATCATTATCATTATCATTATCATTATCATTATCATTATCATTATCATTATCATTATCATTATCATTATCATTATCATTATCATTATCATTATCATTATCATTATCATTATCATTATCATTATCATTATCATTATCATTATCATTATCATTATCATTATCATTATCATTATCATTATCATTATCATTATCATTATCATTATCATTATCATTATCATTATCATTATCATTATCATTATCATTATCATTATCATTATCATTATCATTATCATTATCATTATCATTATCATTATCATTATCATTATCATTATCATTATCATTATCATTATCATTATCATTATCATTATCATTATCATTATCATTATCATTATCATTATCATTATCATTATCATTATCATTATCATTATCATTATCATTATCATTATCATTATCATTATCATTATCATTATCATTATCATTATCATTATCATTATCATTATCATTATCATTATCATTATCATTATCATTATCATTATCATTATCATTATCATTATCATTATCATTATCATTATCATTATCATTATCATTATCATTATCATTATCATTATCATTATCATTATCATTATCATTATCATTATCATTATCATTATCATTATCATTATCATTATCATTATCATTATCATTATCATTATCATTATCATTATCATTATCATTATCATTATCATTATCATTATCATTATCATTATCATTATCATTATCATTATCATTATCATTATCATTATCATTATCATTATCATTATCATTATCATTATCATTATCATTATCATTATCATTATCATTATCATTATCATTATCATTATCATTATCATTATCATTATCATTATCATTATCATTATCATTATCATTATCATTATCATTATCATTATCATTATCATTATCATTATCATTATCATTATCATTATCATTATCATTATCATTATCATTATCATTATCATTATCATTATCATTATCATTATCATTATCATTATCATTATCATTATCATTATCATTATCATTATCATTATCATTATCATTATCATTATCATTATCATTATCATTATCATTATCATTATCATTATCATTATCATTATCATTATCATTATCATTATCATTATCATTATCATTATCATTATCATTATCATTATCATTATCATTATCATTATCATTATCATTATCATTATCATTATCATTATCATTATCATTATCATTATCATTATCATTATCATTATCATTATCATTATCATTATCATTATCATTATCATTATCATTATCATTATCATTATCATTATCATTATCATTATCATTATCATTATCATTATCATTATCATTATCATTATCATTATCATTATCATTATCATTATCATTATCATTATCATTATCATTATCATTATCATTATCATTATCATTATCATTATCATTATCATTATCATTATCATTATCATTATCATTATCATTATCATTATCATTATCATTATCATTATCATTATCATTATCATTATCATTATCATTATCATTATCATTATCATTATCATTATCATTATCATTATCATTATCATTATCATTATCATTATCATTATCATTATCATTATCATTATCATTATCATTATCATTATCATTATCATTATCATTATCATTATCATTATCATATCATTATCATTATCATTATCATTATCATTATCATTATCATTATCATTATCATTATCATTATCATTATCATTATCATTATCATTATCATTATCATTATCATTATCATTATCATTATCATTATCATTATCATTATCATTATCATTATCATTATCATTATCATTATCATTATCATTATCATTATCATTATCATTATCATTATCATTATCATTATCATTATCATTATCATTATCATTATCATTATCATTATCATTATCATTATCATTATCATTATCATTATCATTATCATTATCATTATCATTATCATTATCATTATCATTATCATTATCATTATCATTATCATTATCATTATCATTATCATTATCATTATCATTATCATTATCATTATCATTATCATTATCATTATCATTATCATTATCATTATCATTATCATTATCATTATCATTATCATTATCATTATCATTATCATTATCATTATCATTATCATTATCATTATCATTATCATTATCATTATCATTATCATTATCATTATCATTATCATTATCATTATCATTATCATTATCATTATCATTATCATTATCATTATCATTATCATTATCATTATCATTATCATTATCATTATCATTATCATTATCATTATCATTATCATTATCATTATCATTATCATTATCATTATCATTATCATTATCATTATCATTATCATTATCATTATCATTATCATTATCATTATCATTATCATTATCATTATCATTATCATTATCATTATCATTATCATTATCATTATCATTATCATTATCATTATCATTATCATTATCATTATCATTATCATTATCATTATCATTATCATTATCATTATCATTATCATTATCATTATCATTATCATTATCATTATCATTATCATTATCATTATCATTATCATTATCATTATCATTATCATTATCATTATCATTATCATTATCATTATCATTATCATTATCATTATCATTATCATTATCATTATCATTATCATTATCATTATCATTATCATTATCATTATCATTATCATTATCATTATCATTATCATTATCATTATCATTATCATTATCATTATCATTATCATTATCATTATCATTATCATTATCATTATCATTATCATTATCATTATCATTATCATTATCATTATATCATTATCATTATCATTATCATTATCATTATCATTATCATTATCATTATCATTATCATTATCATTATCATTATCATTATCATTATCATTATCATTATCATTATCATTATCATTATCATTATCATTATCATTATCATTATCATTATCATTATCATTATCATTATCATTATCATTATCATTATCATTATCATTATCATTATCATTATCATTATCATTATCATTATCATTATCATTATCATTATCATTATCATTATCATTATCATTATCATTATCATTATCATTATCATTATCATTATCATTATCATTATCATTATCATTATCATTATCATTATCATTATCATTATCATTATCATTATCATTATCATTATCATTATCATTATCATTATCATTATCATTATCATTATCATTATCATTATCATTATCATTATCATTATCATTATCATTATCATTATCATTATCATTATCATTATCATTATCATTATCATTATCATTATCATTATCATTATCATTATCATTATCATTATCATTATCATTATCATTATCATTATCATTATCATTATCATTATCATTATCATTATCATTATCATTATCATTATCATTATCATTATCATTATCATTATCATTATCATTATCATTATCATTATCATTATCATTATCATTATCATTATCATTATCATTATCATTATCATTATCATTATCATTATCATTATCATTATCATTATCATTATCATTATCATTATCATTATCATTATCATTATCATTATCATTATCATTATCATTATCATTATCATTATCATTATCATTATCATTATCATTATCATTATCATTATCATTATCATTATCATTATCATTATCATTATCATTATCATTATCATTATCATTATCATTATCATTATCATTATCATTATCATTATCATTATCATTATCATTATCATTATCATTATCATTATCATTATCATTATCATTATCATTATCATTATCATTATCATTATCATTATCATTATCATTATCATTATCATTATCATTATCATTATCATTATCATTATCATTATCATTATCATTATCATTATCATTATCATTATCATTATCATTATCATTATCATTATCATTATCATTATCATTATCATTATCATTATCATTATCATTATCATTATCATTATCATTATCATTATCATTATCATTATCATTATCATTATCATTATCATTATCATTATCATTATCATTATCATTATCATTATCATTATCATTATCATTATCATTATCATTATCATTATCATTATCATTATCATTATCATTATCATTATCATTATCATTATCATTATCATTATCATTATCATTATCATTATCATTATCATTATCATTATCATTATCATTATCATTATCATTATCATTATCATTATCATTATCATTATCATTATCATTATCATTATCATTATCATTATCATTATCATTACATTATCATTATCATTATCATTATCATTATCATTATCATTATCATTATCATTATCATTATCATTATCATTATCATTATCATTATCATTATCATTATCATTATCATTATCATTATCATTATCATTATCATTATCATTATCATTATCATTATCATTATCATTATCATTATCATTATCATTATCATTATCATTATCATTATCATTATCATTATCATTATCATTATCATTATCATTATCATTATCATTATCATTATCATTATCATTATCATTATCATTATCATTATCATTATCATTATCATTATCATTATCATTATCATTATCATTATCATTATCATTATCATTATCATTATCATTATCATTATCATTATCATTATCATTATCATTATCATTATCATTATCATTATCATTATCATTATCATTATCATTATCATTATCATTATCATTATCATTATCATTATCATTATCATTATCATTATCATTATCATTATCATTATCATTATCATTATCATTATCATTATCATTATCATTATCATTATCATTATCATTATCATTATCATTATCATTATCATTATCATTATCATTATCATTATCATTATCATTATCATTATCATTATCATTATCATTATCATTATCATTATCATTATCATTATCATTATCATTATCATTATCATTATCATTATCATTATCATTATCATTATCATTATCATTATCATTATCATTATCATTATCATTATCATTATCATTATCATTATCATTATCATTATCATTATCATTATCATTATCATTATCATTATCATTATCATTATCATTATCATTATCATTATCATTATCATTATCATTATCATTATCATTATCATTATCATTATCATTATCATTATCATTATCATTATCATTATCATTATCATTATCATTATCATTATCATTATCATTATCATTATCATTATCATTATCATTATCATTATCATTATCATTATCATTATCATTATCATTATCATTATCATTATCATTATCATTATCATTATCATTATCATTATCATTATCATTATCATTATCATTATCATTATCATTATCATTATCATTATCATTATCATTATCATTATCATTATCATTATCATTATCATTATCATTATCATTATCATTATCATTATCATTATCATTATCATTATCATTATCATTATCATTATCATTATCATTATCATTATCATTATCATTATCATTATCATTATCATATCATTATCATTATCATTATCATTATCATTATCATTATCATTATCATTATCATTATCATTATCATTATCATTATCATTATCATTATCATTATCATTATCATTATCATTATCATTATCATTATCATTATCATTATCATTATCATTATCATTATCATTATCATTATCATTATCATTATCATTATCATTATCATTATCATTATCATTATCATTATCATTATCATTATCATTATCATTATCATTATCATTATCATTATCATTATCATATCATTATCATTATCATTATCATTATCATTATCATTATCATTATCATTATCATTATTATTATGATTATTATTATTATTAGTCATTATTATTATTATTATTAGTCATTATTATTATTATTATTAGTCATTATTATTATTATTATTATTATTATTATTATTATTAGTCATAGACTATGACTATGACTATGACTATGACTATGACTATGACTATGACTATGACTATGACTATGACTATGACTATGACTATGACTATGACTATGACTATGACTATGACTATGACTATGACTATGACTATGACTATGACTATGACTATGACTATGACTATGACTATGACTATGACTATGACTATGACTATGACTATGACTATGACTATGACTATGACTATGACTATGACTATGACTATGACTATGACTATGACTATGACTATGACTATGACTATGACTATGACTATGACTATGACTATGACTATGACTATGACTATGACTATGACTATGACTATGACTATGACTATGACTATGACTATGACTATGACTATGACTATGACTATGACTATGACTATGACTATGACTATGACTATGACTATGACTATGACTATGACTATGACTATGACTATGACTATGACTATGACTATGACTATGACTATGACTATGACTATGACTATGACTATGACTATGACTATGACTATGACTATGACTATGACTATGACTATGACTATGACTATGACTATGACTATGACTATGACTATGACTATGACTATGACTATGACTATGACTATGACTATGACTATGACTATGACTATGACTATGACTATGACTATGACTATGACTATGACTATGACTATGACTATGACTATGACTATGACTATGACTATGACTATGACTATGACTATGACTATGACTATGACTATGACTATGACTATGACTATGACTATGACTATGACTATGACTATGACTATGACTATGACTATGACTATGACTATGACTATGACTATGACTATGACTATGACTATGACTATGACTATGACTATGACTATGACTATGACTATGACTATGACTATGACTATGACTATGACTATGACTATGACTATGACTATGACTATGACTATGGACTATGACTATGACTATGACTATGACTATGACTATGACTATGACTATGACTATGACTATGACTATGACTATGACTATGACTATGACTATGACTATGACTATGACTATGACTATGACTATGACTATGACTATGACTATGACTATGACTATGACTATGACTATGACTATGACTATGACTATGACTATGACTATGACTATGACTATGACTATGACTATGACTATGACTATGACTATGACTATGACTATGACTATGACTATGACTATGACTATGACTATGACTATGACTATGACTATGACTATGACTATGACTATGACTATGACTATGACTATGACTATGACTATGACTATGACTATGACTATGACTATGACTATGACTATGACTATGATTATGATTATGATTATGATTATGATTATAGTGGTTATTATAAAGATTATTATGATTATTATGGTTGTTAGAATAATTATTATGATCATCATTAAGATTATTATGTCTATTATGATTATTGTGTTTCTTATGTATTTATAATGGTCATTATGGTTATTTCCAGGTATATTATGTATATTATTATGATTAATATGATTATTATGGTTTTTAGTATGATTACTATGATTATTATGATCATCATTAAGGTTGCTGTGGCTATTATGATTATTATGATGACTATGGCTATTATAATGATTATTAAGATTACTTCCATGATTATTCGTTTTATTCTTACGATTGGTATGATTATTATGGTTATTACAGTTATTACTATGATTATTATGATTGTTAAGGTTATTACTATGATTATTGTGATTATTATGGATCTTAGTATGATAATTATGATCATCGTTAAGATTATTATTGCTACTATGATTATTCTGGTTATTATGATTATTATGATTATTATGACTGTAATAATGGTTATTAAAATAGTTTTCATGATTACTCTACTTATTATTACGATTGTTATGATTATTATAATTAGTATAATTATTACTATCGTTATTATGACTGTTATGATTATTGCTATGGTTATTATGATTATTATTATGATTATTATGATTATTGTGGTTATGATGACGATTACTATAATTATTATTGTTGTTAGTATGATTATTATGATCATCATTCAGATTAAAATGGCTATTATGATTATTATGCTTATTATGGCTATTATAATGGCTATTATGATTATTTCCAAGTTTGTTATGGTTATTATTATGATTATTATGATTATTATGGTTCTTAGTATGATTATGGTGAATATTATGATCATCATTAATGTTATTATGGTTTAATGATTACTCAAATTATTGTGGCTATTATAGTGATTATTATGATTATTTCCATGATTATTCGTTTTATTATTACGATTGTTATGATTATAATGGTTATTACAGTTACTACTATGATTATTATGATTGTTAAGATTATTATTATGATTATTGTGATTATTATAGTTAGCATAAGTATTACTACGATTATTATGATTATTATTATTGTTATTATGATTATTGTGGTTATTATGACGATTACTATGATTATTATGCTTGTTGGTATGATTATTATGAACATCATTCGGATTATTATGTCTAAAATGGGATATACAATTTCTGTCGATGCTTTCCGAAGTAAAAATGTCGGCTGCATCGCGTGGCTGGGTCAGATTTTCTCCTAGGCCCTTAGTTTTTTAAGCAAATTGAACATTATCTGCCAAGATTGGTGCATTTCGGGTGTCCTTTTGCATTTGTTCTTTGTTTAAACATTTTTAAATGTTTACAGTCCAGTAACAATGCATGTCATTTTGTTTGGGAATGTTCACTGAATAATCTGACACAAAAATCAACTGAATAACTATTACCGTTTAAACACAATAATTGTTCAAAGTTTAAGAATTGCGTTTATCTTCAAATCCTGTTTTTTCATAACTGAGGGTGATGGACCAATTCCGTTTCCGGATTCGTATTTCGGACAGGGTAATCTACGAGGATCACACAGTGGATATTGAAAGGTAAAACTCGTGTTGGACAGTATAATTCATGAAATTCCTGCAATATGTATTGAAAAAGTTGTTATGTCTGTTAAGGAAGATGGGCGATATATATGGGTGATATAGTGGAGGATAAATTGTTCATCCAGTTCCTGATCCTCAATTCAATACGTTTCCTAATTATAATAAGATAATTGAAGGGGGCAGTAATCAAAATTTTTTTTATTTATACGAGGAAATGCCATATCTGGTGCACCAATTATTAAAGAGATTAATCAATTTCCTAATCCTCCAATTATAAACGGTGTAACTATAAAAAAGATTATAATGAAAGCATGGGATGTTACAACAGAATTATAAATTTGATCATTTTTACTTCATGTACCAGGATTTCCTAATTCAAATCGAATAATTAATCTTAACGATGATCCAATTATTCCTGATCATATAGCGAATATAAAATATAATATTCCAATGTTTTTATGATTAGTTAAGTATATTCATTTTTTAATTCATAAAAAAATTAAGTTTTATATAATTATTTTATATATTTAATTTAGAAGATTAATAGTTTCAATTAACTTAAAATCTCATTGAGAGTATTATGGCTGATTAAGAGGAATAAATTGTAAATTTATTAATGAAATGAAAATTTCTAATACTAAATATATAGGGAGAGAATAGATATCAAATTTAAATATTAAATTGTCATTATAAGTATTTTAATTTAGAAAATACAATTATTATAATAAATAAAGAGTTAAATTGATAATAAAATAAATGAATATTTATTTCTATAATTTAATGAAAAATATTAAATTGCAAATATAAAAATAAAAAAATTAATTTTTTAGAAATTAAGTGTCAAAATAAATATATATAATTCTAAGAATAATTATTGTGATATTTGATGATATTAGAATTCATATATATAAACGTTTATATTTTAAAAATGTATTAGAATAATTTTTATTAAATAAATTATTATTAACGAAATTTAAATAATTTCAGGTTATAGTAAGTCTTGAAATTTCAATAATAATAGAAAGTACATAGTTGAAACGTTTGAGTTTAATTAATAAATTTTTTAAAGCTATTCATTTTATAAATAATACCCTTATGGGAGGGACAAATATATATGTTAAAGAATAAAAAAATATAAGTTTGGAATTAGTTCTATAAATTATGTATATATGTGTTTATTGTTCCCCTTGAGGTCACAATTTTCTCCCTCTTCTCATACCCTAGCCTCCTCTCTCTCACATTCTACATCTTACACCTATTTATGATCTACGTCTTTCGACGGAAGTTTGGGAAGTGTTAATCGCCGATTTTAATGAAACTTTATACAATTATTCTATGGTCCTACCTAAGAATCTTGCCGTAGAAAGAAGCTGCCCATACGCACTTTTAAGGGAGAAGCTACCTCTTTAATTCAAGTCGTCCTTCTCCTTTCGGTGCTTATAGTTCGCAACGTAAAAGCGCTATAGAAAAACGTTTCATACAAAAGTTTTGCTGCTTTTCATGTCCTATAAAATGGCTTTAAAAAAATTTTGAAAAAACGCATTGTTTTTAAAGATTCAATTTCCCCTCCCCCCTATTTTCTAACAAAAAATGTTTTTATTTCGGATAAATAAAGAGCATTTTGTTGTGAATTCTGCATTGTATAGCGATATACAATTATTCCATTTCTTGTATACAAAAGCGCTGCATCATTTCTGCGTAGCATAATATTCGTTCTTATTGGTACGGTGAATGGAAGTAAATATTCAATTATTATATTTTTTATTCTGATTTTTGCGTGCTGTCGTTATCGTTATTCGTTAAAAGCCCTTCATTTATCTGAAATAAAAACATTTTTTGTCAGAAAAAGGGGGGGGGGCGGGATATTGCATTTTTATAAACAATGCGTTCTTCCAAAATTTTTTTAAAGCCATTTTATAGGTCCTGAAAAACAGTAAAACTTTTGTATAGAACATTTTTTTATAGCGCTTACACTTTGCGAGCTATAAGCACCGAAAGGAAAGGGGCAATTTGGTTTTAAGGGGTAGTTTCTCCCTTAAAAGTGCGTATGGGCAGCTACTTTGTATGGCAAAATTCTTAGGTAGGACCATAGAATAATTGTATAAAGTTTTATTAAAATCGGCGATTAACACTTCCCAAACTTCCGTCGTAAGACATAAATCATAAATCGGTGTAAGATGTAGAATGGCAGAGAGAGGAGGCTCGGGTAAGAGAAGAGGGAGAAAATTGTAACCTCAAGAGGAACAACAAACACATATATACATAATTCGTAGAACTAATTCCAAACTTATATTTTTTTATTCTTTATTAACATATATATTTATCCCTCCCATAAGGGTATTTTTTATAAAATGAATAACTTTAAAAAATTTATTAATTAAATTCAAACGTTTCAACTATGTACTTTCTATTATTATTGCAATTTCAAGACTTACTATAACCTGAAATTATTTAAATTTCATTAATAATAATTTATTTAATAAAAATTATTCTAATACATTTTTAAAATACAAACGTTTATATATATGAATTCTAATATCATCAAATATCATAATAATTATTCTTAGAATTATATATATTTATTTTAGTATTTAATTTCTAAAAAATTAATTTTTTTATTTTTATATTTGCAATTTAATATTTTTCATTAAATTATAGAAATAAATATTCATTTATTTCATTATCAATTTAACTCTTTATTTATTGTAATAATTATATTTACTAAATTAAAATGCTTATAATGTCAATTTAATA
Organism: Calliopsis andreniformis; assembly: GCF_051401765.1. Lineage (NCBI taxonomy): Eukaryota > Metazoa > Arthropoda > Insecta > Hymenoptera > Andrenidae > Calliopsis > Calliopsis andreniformis. The sequence continues at coordinate 127,577 of NW_027480843.1, read as the reverse complement.
TGTAAACTTAATATCTATTCTCTCTGTATATATTTAGTATTAGAAATTTTGATTTCATTAATAAATTTACAATTTATTCCTTTTAATCAGCCATAATACTTTCAATGAGATTTTAAGTTAATTGAATGTATTAATCTTCAAAATTAAATATATAAAATAACTACATAAATCTTAATTTTTTTATGAATTAAAAAATGAATATACTTAACTAATCATAAAAACATTGGAATATTATATTTTATATTCGCTATATGATCAGGAATAATTGGATCATCGTTAAGATTAATTATTCGATTTGAATTAAGAAATCCTGGTACATGAATTAAAAATGATCAAATTTATAATTCTGTTGTAACATCCCATGCTTTCATTATAATTTTTTTTATAGTTATACCATTTATAATTGGAGGATTTGGAAATTGATTAATCTCTTTAATAATTGGAGCACCAGATATGGCATTTCCTCGTATAAATAATATAAGATTTTGATTACTACCCCCTTCAATTATCTTATTATTATTAAGAAACTTATTCAATTCAGGATCAGGAACTGGATGAACAATTAATCTCCACTATCATCATTTATACAGGGTGTCCCACATAAGGTGGCGGAGCCGAAAAGGGGAGATTCCTGGTGTGATTCTAAACAACCTTTTCCTTTACAGAAATGTTCTCTGAAGCTTTGTTCACGAGTTATTAACGAAAAACATCGATCAATCAGAAAACGCGGATAGCGAGCGATCGGCCGTTCAGTGACAGCGCACAAGCTACGCGTAGTGTTTCCTACTCGCTGTGCTCGAATCTTGTACAAGAAACTCAAGGTCTCTATGTTATTGCCCAATTTCTCTTAAACTATTAGATGGGAAATTATGAAAAAAATCACGGACACGTCAGCTATTCCGACACATATTTTGGAATTTTTTCAAATTTTTAAATGAATTGTCTAAGTTGTAAAAAGTAAAAAACGAGGAAGAAGAATATAAAAATGCCGATTTATTAAAGTAATGCTAGGCTGAACTTTACTTTGGGGAAACAAAAATTAATGGTTTTTTTTTACATATTTTAATAATACTGGACGAGCGGAATCCAAAAATGCAAGTTTTAAGTTTAGGAATCCAGCGGTTGAAAAGTTATGCGTATTTAGAGGTGAGCATTTTTAAACTATTCACTAGCTATTTCGACGCCATATTGGCTTGTACAGGCAGCTTAGCCAATGAGCGGAGCCGTTGGATATGAGCAATTGCGCCACTGATATCATAATAGCGACCATTTAGGCAGGATAAATCAAATTTCGATGTTCAAAGTTTTACGAGTGATTTGATTTACGTGGTGATACCACAATATTCCCATGCGTTTGAGTTTAAGGTGTTCATTGCTAATTTCTTTGATTTTGTGTATTTTCGATTTTAATATAGTATTTCTTGTAGAATAGTAGATTAGTATAGTATTTTAACATTTATAGTGTTGTAGTTTTTATAATATTTTAGAATTATTTATAGTATTTTATGATTTATATTAGTTTTTATTCAGTATAGTAAATGAGTATAGCATTTTATTAACGTATTTTAAATATCTTATATATAGTATTCTAACGTTTCATTCATATATTTATAGTATTTTAACGATTCACTCATTTTATTTATAGCATTTTAACGTTTATATTAGCTTTTATTTAGTACATTCAAGTAGTATAGCATTAATTTTATTTGATTGTTATGTATTATTAACTTTTGCCTACTTTCCGTGTTTTTTTTTCTTTATTAGCTGTAGTACACTTTATATTTCTATTTTCTTGCAATTATTTATTTTTTTTCTTTTGTAATAATGAGTGTTGGTAAATGGAATTTATCGAATGTTGTAATATGGGATAACGATTTAAAATAAAAAGAAATTTAATTGTAACACAACGCACGGAAGAAGTCTGTACGATATCAGATCCCACATGAATATATTCAAAAGTAAATAAAAAACCATAGAAACAAGACAAAACACTTTCTGTATCCTTCGATACTTTCGATACTTGTTTTTGTTCCTTGATTATATAATCTAACAGGCCCCCTCAAAAACAAGTCGGTGCTGTTCATATTAATTGTACATTAATAAGTCTAATAAGTGTACTACGAGTATTACCGTACAGACTGTCTACCTTGTGTTTTATTTTGACTCTAATTCTGGGAACAAAATACAAATGGTCCAACATTCGTTGCAAGGGAATGGGGAAACCCAGAAAAACCCATCCAGACCATACAAACTATATACAAAATAATAATAATTTTTATGCTTATATTAATCTTATTATTCTAATCCCATTTTTGCTCTAAATTCCAAATATTTGCTTGCTGGCAACAGCTTCGTTAAAGCATCTGCTAGTTGATCACCTGTAGGAATATATTCAAGTTTTATTACATTCTTTTCAACTTGTTCTCTTGAAAAGTGGTATTTTATGTCTATATGTTTTGAACGTTTATGGCTACTTGGATTACTCGCAATATTAATGCAACCCATATTGTCTTCGTAAATTATTATTGCATCAAAGACATTTATATTAATACTGATTGCCAAGGATTTTAACCATAATGCCTCTCTCACAGCTTCAAAAAGAGCCATGTACTCTGCTTCTGTGGGCGAGACAGCCACTGATGTTTGCCTTTTCGTATTCCAGCAGATTGTACATTGTTCATATAACTTAAATAAATATCCCGTTGTGCTCTTACGATCTGTATTTTCATTACCTCCCCAATCAGAATCGACATATCCACTAAATAGATTTTTATAATCAGTTTTAACGTATGTTAATTTAATATCAGCAGACCCTTTAAGATACCTCAGAACCCTTTTAAGGTTTTGCCACAGTTCTCTGTTATTTTTACTTAAATATCAACTTAAAATATTTACCGCTATACTTAAATCGGGTCTCGTATAAATCATTATATACATCAAGCATCCAATTAAATTACGACAAGGTGCATTATATTCTTCTTCTGTATTCAAAGCTATATGATCTAATACACTTGGAAGAGGTGTACTTACAGGTTTGCAATCTAACATATTAAATTTCATAAGAACAGTCTTAATATATGCACTTTGATCCAATGTTACTTGTCCATTAGTTCTTTCCACTTTTATTCCAAGAAATAACTTAATTTCATTTAAATCTGTCATGCAAAATCTATTTTTCAAATAATTTTTGAAATTTTGCATTGTCTCAGATTCAGCAGTCATAATCACTAGATCATCCACATATAGTACCACATATATATTCTTTAATATATTCTTTCTATCTAATATATAAATACAACGATCCGCTGATGAATTTCGGAAACCTTTCTCTAGAAGAGCTTTTTCGAACATCTCAAACCAGCATCTGGCTGATTGCTTGAGACCATACAAAGCTTTATTCAATTTACACACTTGATTGTTACTATCACATTTAACACCTTCAGGAATTCGCATACAAATTTCTTCCCTTAAAATACCATTTAAAAATGCCGTCTTAACATCCATTTGATGCACTAGCAAATTATGCTGATTAGCAAAAGCCATAAGAAATCTAAAGCTTGACATTCTAGCTACAGGTGCAAATGTGTCATTATAATCTTCTAAATATTTCTGACTGAAACCACGGGCCACTAATCGAGCTTTGTATTTTAACGGATTTCCGTATTCATCATTTTTGATCGTGAATACCCATTTACAATCAACAATGCTCTTATTCTTTGGCTTCGATACCAAATTCCAAGTTTTATTTATTACTAACGAGTTTATTTCATCGGCAATAGCTTGTTCCCACTTAGCTCTGTCATCTCTAGTTTTAATTTCATCAAATGAGTTGGGTATTTTGCAAATTATCGATTGAGCGCATAAAAGATAATCATCGTTATCATTAAATTCATTATATGACATAGGAGACCGTCGCTTAATCCTATCACTCCTAGGTTCTATACTATCTTTTAATTCTACCACTTGATTATTTCCTGGTCCCGATACTCCTGTTACATCTGTTTCAGTTACAGATTTACTTTTCTCTTGATCTACCATTACTTTAATTCTCGGCTCTATCATATCTGATTTATTGTTATCAGATTTTTTTCTTCTTAACACATCTGATTTTTGATTATCAGATTTATTTACTTCACACTGTATATCTACTGATTCCAGCACTTCACGAGATGCATCAGTTTCACATAAACCACGTTTTAAACCTATTTATTTTATTACCGGCCGAGATTCTAAGTAATTAATTTCATCAACTATTACATCTCTTACTATCTCAAATTTCCCATTTTCTACGTTCCACACTTTGTATCCATTTGGTGTAAACCCTACCAATATACATTTATAAGACTTTTCGTCAAATTTCGATTTCCTAATTTTATCATGCACATACACTGTGGAACCAAACACTTTTAAATACTTCAATTTGGGCCTTTTATTATGCCACAATTCAAATGGGGATTTATTAACATTAAGAGCTTTCGATGGGGTTAAATTAATTAAATATGTAGCAGTTAAAACTGTTTCTCCCCAGAACTCTTTTCCTAAACCTGCACCGTTTATCATCGCACGTGCTTTTTCAGTTATAGTTCTATTCATGCGTTCTGCAACACCATTTAACTGAGGAGTTCGCGGAACCGTTAAGTGATAGCTTATACCCTTTTGTATACAATAATTTTTCAGCTCATTAGATAAATATTCCTTGCCATTACCACAGTATAAATTGACAATCTTTAAATTAAAACGTGCTTCACTTTTAGCAACGTAATCCTTAAAGATTCTAAAAGCAGCTGATTTATTTTCAAGTAAATACGTCACACAATAATTCGTAAATTCATCTATGAAAGTTATAAAATACTTTTTATCATTAGTTGTAGAAGGAGTGATCGGTCCACAAACGTCTGTGTGAACAATAAACAATGGCTGCCTAATGTGACTTTTATCTTTTGCCTTTTCAAATAGCAATTGTGCTTGTTTTCTTTTAATACAAGCTTCACATATATTATCGTCTGGAATTACTTTTTCAAGATACGTCACATCTTCCACCACCTGCTTATTCTTCAACTGTAAAAATTTTCCCTTTCCTATATGCCCTAAGCGCCTATGCCATAATTCATAATTATTAACTATCTTATTAGAAATATAAGAATTAAGTGAATTTACTCCTTTCTCGATGACATCAAAATCTATAGATATTAAATTATTTGAATGCTTACCAATCATCATCATTTTACCGTTTTTGGTTATTTCGACGCCCCTCTCATTGAAAGTTATACTCATTCCTTTTTGCTGCAACTTTCTAACGGATAGTAAGTTGTACGGCACGTCCGGGCAGTACAATACGTCCTCCAAAACGCCTTCAATTCCCGTATTGGTAGTCACAAGTATCTGTCCCTACTTCGATGCAGTTATATATTCTCCATTCTTCGCTATCGAAATCCTGTTGGGTGGATCAAGTATGGTCATATTTGGAAATACATTATCTTCTTTGACTATATGATCCGATGCTCCAGAATCCAGGATAAATGTTAATTTTCTGGTTTTCATGACCTGGTAGTCTCCGGTCATAAAGGCATATCCCGACACGTTGTTGCTTGTAACAGCTTGCGTCGTCTGAATTGTATGTATATTTTGATTTTTGTTTCTTTGTTCTGCTCTGTATTGGTGCCTCTTTTTATAGTAATAACACTCTTTGATCTTGTGTCCTGTTCTTCCACACTGATGACATTTTCCGGTAAAAGATTGTCTATTCGGCTTGAATGTATTTCCTCTTCTAATGTTACCTCTTCTATTACTTCCTCTTTTAAAGCGTGTACTTCCAAAATTATGTGGTCTTTGATTTTTCACTTCAGCTTGGAGTATTTTCGCGTTGGTATCCAACTTTTCGCTCTTAATTTTCGTCTCATCATCCAACAGTCTCTTTTTAACTGTGTCAAGTGTAATTCTCGCTTCTGTCATCATCGTCTCAATGACAGTTGACACCGTATCATATACTTCGGGCAAACTAGATAACAAAATTGAAATAATTTCGTTCTCCCGAAATGATCTTTCAACGAACTGTCACTTTTCATTTTCAATCTTAATAGCTTTTTCCTAATGGATAATTCCGTAGCCGTACTTTGGCTCTCATACACTGAATCTAAACTTAATATAATTGATTTTGCTGTACTTCCCGGAGTGTCATACTTCAAATGCGTATCAGATAAATATTGCACAACAGTGCATTTGGCAATGCGTTCCGCCTTCGACCATACTGCGGTGACAGGAACCGGTGGTTGCTCGTCAAGAACTTTTAATAGATCGAGCTCATATAATAAATTACGAACTCTATGCTTCCACGCGTTGTATTTCGTACCACTGAATTGCTGAATGTTTCTCCTGTCTTTGGACATCTCCATCGTCACGCAGTTTAAAGTATTTTACACTTAATTGATTAAAAAAAAACTAAACTAATAAACACGCGATACACTTAATTATTATAGAATGAATTCTGGGCCCATAACCTGTTGGAATATGGAACAATTTTAAATAAAAAGAAATTTGATTTTTTAACTCCACGCACGGAAGAAGTCTGTACGATATCTGATCTCACATGAATATATTCAAAAGTAAATAAAAAACCATAGAAACAAGACAGAACACTTTCTGTATCCTTCGATACTTTCGATACTTGTTTTTGTTCCTTGATTATATAATCTAACATCAATCCTCATTCTTCAATCCTCAATACCCAATCCTCAATCTTCAATCCTCAATCCTCAATCCTGAATTCTCAATCCTCAATCCTCAGTCCTCAGTCCTCAAACCTCAATCCTCAACCCTCAGCCCTCATCCTCAATCCTCAATCCTCAATCCTCAATCCTCAATCTTCAACCCTCAATACTCAAACTTCAATCCTCAATCCTCAATACTCAATCCTCAACCCTCAATCCTCAATCCTCAATACTCGACCCTGAATCCTCAGTCCTCAAGCCTCAATACTCAATATTCAATTGTCAATCATAAATTCTAAGCACTCAAACCACACCCCTCATTCCTGAATCCACAGTCCTCAATCTTCAATTATCAATCATCAACACTCAATCTTCAATCCTCAATCCTCAATCCTCAGCCCTCAACCCTCAACCCTCAGTAATCAATCCTCAATCCTCAATCCTCAATTTTCAATCCTCAATAGAATAACCTCAATTCTCACTTTTCAATACCCAGTCCTCAATCTTCAATCGTCAGTCCTCAATCCTCAATCTTCAACCCTCAATCCTCAATCCTCAGTCCTCAAACCTCAGTCCTCAATATTCAATGCCTAATCCTCAATCCTCAACATTCAAACCTCAATCCTCAATGCTCAATCATCGATCCTCAATTATCAATCCTCAATTCTCAATCCTCAATCCTCAATCCTCAATCCTCAATCCTCAATCCTCAATACTCAATCTTCAATCCTCGACGCTCAATCCTCAACCCTCAATCCTCAATCCGCAATCCTCAATCGTCAATACTCAATCCTCAATGCTCAATCCTCAATACTCAACCCTCAACCCTCAACCCTCAGTAATCAATCCTCAATCCTCAACCCTCAATTATCAATTCTCAATCCTCAATCTTCAATCCTCAATCCTCAATACCCAATCCTCAATCCTCAATTCTCAATCCTCAATCCTCAATCCGCAATCCTCAATCCTCAATCCTCAATCATCGACACTCAACCCTCAATACTCAATCCTCAATCCGCAATCCTCAGTCCTCAATACTCAAAACTCAATCCTCAACCCTCATTCCTCAGTCCTCAATCCTCAATCCTCAGTCCTCAATTCCCAGCCCTCAATAGAAAATCCTCAATTCTCAAAGGAAAATACTCAATTCTCAGTTTTCAATACTCAATCGTCAACCTTCAATCTTCAAATCTCAGTTCCCAAACATCAATTCTCAACACTCTATCCTCAACACTCAGTCCTCAATCATCAATCATCAATCCTCAATCCTCAATCTTCAATCCTCAATCCTCGACCATCAATCCTCAATCCTCAATCCTCAATCCGCAATCCTCAATCCTCATTCCTCCATCCTCCGTCCTCAAACCTCAATCCTCAATATTCAATGCCCAATCCTCAATCCTCAACATTCAATACTCAACCCTCAGTCCACAGCCCTCAATCCTCAATCTTCAGTCCTCAATCCTCAATCCTCAATCCTCAATTATCAATCTTAAATACTCAAACTTCAACCTCAGTCCTCATTCTTGAATCATGAATACACAATTCTCAATCTTCAATCCTCGAACCTCAATCGTCAATCCTCAATCCTCAATCCTCAATCGTCAATCCTCAAACCTCAACCTTCAATCCTCAACCCTTAATCCTCAATCCTCAATCCTCAATCCTCAATTTTCAATCCTCAATAGAATAACCTCAATTCTCAGTTTTCAATACTCAATCCTCAATCTTCAATCGGCAGTCCTCAATCCTCAATCTTCAACCCTCAATCCTCAATCCTCAGTCCACTATACTCAATCATCAATTCTCAATCCTGAATCTTCAATCCTCAACACTCAATCCTGAATGCTCAATCCTCAATCCTCTATCCTGAATCCCCAATCCTCAATTCTCAATCCTCAATCCTGAATCGTCAATCCTCAATCCTCCACCATCAATCCTCAATTCTCAGTCCCCAATCCTCAACCATCAGCCCTCAATTCTCAATCCTCAATCCTCAACCCTCAATCTTCAACCCTCAGTAATGAACCCCCAATCTTCAATCCTCAATCCTCAATCCTCAATCCTCAATCCTCAACCCTCAGTCCACAGCCCTCAATCCTCAATCTTCAGTCCTCAATCCTCAATCCTCAATCCTCAATTATCAATCTTAAATACTCAAACTTCAACCTCAGTCCTCATTCTTGAATCATGAATACACAATTCTCAATCTTCAATCCTCGAACCTCAATCGTCAATCCTCAATCCTCAACCCCCATTCCTCAGTCCTCAATCATCAATCTTGAGTCCTCAATCCCCAATCCACAACCCTCAATTATCAATCCTAAACCGTCAAACGTCAACCTCAATCCTCAATCTTCAAACATGAGTAAACAATTCTCAATTTCCAATCCTCAAACCTCAATCGTCAATCCTCAATCCTCAACCCTGTGTCCTCAATCCTCAATCTTCAATCCTTTATCCGCAATCCTCAATCCTCAATCCTCAGTCCTCAATCCTCAATCCTCAATCCTCAATCCTCAATCCTCAATCCTCAAACCTCAGTCCTCAATCCTCAATCCTCAATTTTCAATCCTTAATAGTATATCCTCGATTCTCAGTTTCCAATACTCAGTCCTCAATCTTCCGTCCACAGTCCTCAATCCGCAATCATCAACCCTCAACCCTCAATCCTCAGTCCACGACACTCAATCTTCGATCCTCAATCCTCAATCGTCAATCCTCAATCCTCAACCATCAATCCTCAATCCTCAATCCTCAACCCTCAATCCTCAATCCTCAATCCTCATTCCTCCATCCTCCGTCCTCAAACCTCAATCCTCAATATTCAATGCCCAATCCTCAATCCTCAACATTCAATCATCAATCCTCAATCCTCAATCATCAACTCTCAGTCCTCAATCTACAATCTACAATCCTCAAAACACAGTCTACAATCTTCAATCCTCGACCCTCAATTCTCAATCCTCAATCCGCAATCCGCAATCCTCAATCCTCAATTCTCAAATATCAGTCCTCAACCCGCAGTCCGCAGTCCTCAATCCTCAACCTTTAGTCCTCAGTCCTCAATATTCAATGCCCAATCCTCAATCCTCAACATTCGAACCTCAATCCTCAATGCTCAATCTTCAATCCTCAATTATCAACCCTCGAACCTCAGTAATCAATCCTCAACGCACAATCGTCAATCCTCAGTCATCAATTCTCAATCCACAATCTTCTATCCTCAACCATCAATCCTCAACCCACAATCCCCAATCCTCAATCCTCAATCGTCAATCCTCAAACCTCAACCTTCAATCCTCAACCCTTAATCCTCAATCCTAAATCCTCAATCCTCAATTTTCAATCCTCAATAGAATACCCTCAATTCTGAGTTTTCAATACTCAGTCCTCAATCTTCAATCGACAGTCCTCAATCCTCAATCTTCAACCCTCAATCCTCAATCCTCAGTCCACTGTAATCAATTTTCAATCCTCAATCCTCAATCCTCAATCCTCAATCCTCAATCCTCAATACTCAATCCTCAATACCCAATCCTCAAACGTCAATCCTCAATCCTCAACCATCAATCCTCAATCCTCAAACCCCAATCCTCAATCCTCAATCGTCAATCCTCAAACCTCAACCTTCAACCCTCAACCCTTAATCCTCAATCCTCAATCCTCAATTTTCAATCCTCAATAGAATATCCTCAATTCTCAGTTTCCAATACTCAGTCCTCAATCTTCTGTCGACAGTCCTCAATCAGCAATCTTCAACCCTCAATCCTCAATCCTCAGTCCACGACACTCAATCTTCGATCCTCAATCCTGAATCGTCAATCCTCAATCCTCAACCATCAATCCTCAATCCTCAATCCTCAACCCTCAATCCTCAATCCTCAATCCTCAATCCTCAATCATCAATTCTCAACACTCGATATTCAATCCTCAACACTCAACCCTCAATGCTCAATCCTCAATCCACTATCCTCAATGCTCAATCCTCAATCCTCAATCCTCAATCATCAATCATCAATCATCAATACTCAATCTTCAATCCTCAATCCTCAATCCTCAGCCGTCAATCCTCAACCCTCAGTGATCAACCATCAATCCTCAATCTTCAATCCTCAACACTCAATCCTCAATGCACAATCCTCAATCCTCAATCCTCAATCATCAAATCTCAATCCTCAATCCTCAACTATCAGTACACAATACTCCATGCTCAATCCTGAATCCTCAATCTTCAATCCCCAATCCTCAACCATCAATCCTCAATCCTCAATCCTCAATACTCAATCCTCAACCCTCTGTCCTTAGTTTTCAATACTCAATCCTCAATCCTCAATCTTCAATCCACAATCCCCAATCCTCAATCCTCAATCCTCAATCCTCAATCTTCAATCCTCAGTCCTCAACCCTCAATCCACAATCCTCAATCCTCAATCCTCAATTCTCAGCCCTCAGTAGAAAATCCTCAAACCTCATTCTTCAATCTTCAATCCTCGACACTCAACTCTCAATCCTGAATCCTCAATCCGCAAACCTCAATCCTCAATCCTCAATCCTCAATCTTCAATCCTCGACCCTCAATCCTCAATCCTCAACCCTCAATCCGCAATCCTCAATCCTCAATACTCAAACCTCAATCCCCAACCCTCATTCCTCAGTCCTCAATCATCAACCTTCAGTCCTCAATCGCCAACCCACAATCCTCAATTATCAATCCTAAACCCTCAAACGTCAACCTCAATCCTCAATCTTCAAACATGAATAAACAATTCTCAAACTTCAATCCTCAAACCTCAATCGTCAATCCTCAATCCTCAACCCTGTGTCCTCAATCCTCAATCTTCAATCCTTTATCCGCAACCCTCAATCCTCAATCCTCAATCCTCAGTCCTCAATCCTCAATCCCCAATCCTCAATCCTCAACATTGAATAATCAATCATCAATCCTCAATCTTCATTCCTCAATCTTCAATCCTCAGCCCTCAATCCTCAACCCGCAGTAATCAACCCTCAATCCTCAATCCTCCATCCTCAATCATCAATTCTCAATCCTCAACCTTCAATCCTCAACACTCAATCCTCAATGCTCAATCCACAATCCTCTATCCTCAATCCTCAATCCTCAATCCTCAATCCTCAATACTCAGTCGTCAATCCTCAATCCTCAACCATCAATCCTGAATACTCAATCCTCAATCCTCAATCCGCAATCCTCATCCTTCAATCATCAATCATCAATCCTCAATCTTCAATCCTCAATCTTCAATCCTCAGCCTTTAATCCTAAATCCTCAATCCTCAATCCTTAATTTTCAATCCTCAATAGAATATCCTCAATTCTCAGATTTCGATTCGCAGTCCTCAATCTTCAATCGTCAGTCCTCAATCCTCAATCTTCAACCCTCAATCCTCAATCCACAGTCCACGACACTCAATCTTCAATCATCAATCGTCAATCGTCAATCCTCAATCCTCAAACCTCAATCGTCAATCCTTAATCCTCAGCCCTGAGTCCTCAATCCTCAATCTTCAATGCTTTATCCGCAATCCTCAATCCTCAATCGTCAATCCTCAGTCCTCAATCCTCAATCCTCAATTCTCAATCCTCAATCCTCAAACCTCAATCCTCAATCCTCAATTCTCAATCCTCAATCCTCAACCTTCAATCCTCAATCCCCAATCCTATGTCCTCAGTCCTCAAGCCTCAATCCTCAATATTCAATTGTCAACCCTCAATTCTCAAACTTCAATCCTCATACCTCAGTCCTCAATCCTCAATCCTCAATCCTCAATCGTCAATACTCAATCATCAATTCTCAATACTCAATCTTCAATCCTCAATTTTCCACCCTCAATAGAATATCCTCAATTCTCAGTTTTCGATACTCAGTCCTCAAAATTCAATAGTCAGTCCTCAATCCTCAATCTTCAACCCTCAATCCTCAATCCTCAGGCCACGACTCTCTATCTTCAATCCTCAATACTCACTCGTGAATCCTTAATCCTCAACTATCAATCCTCAACCCTCAATCCTCAATCCTCAATCCTCAATCCTCAAACCTCAATCCTCAATCTTCAATCTTCGACACTCAATTCTCAATCCTGAATCCTCAATCCGCAATCCTCAATCCTCAATCTTCAATCCTCAACCAACAATCCTCAATCCTCAATCCTCAATCCTCAATCCTCAATCCTCAATCGTCAATCCTCAATTCTCAGCCCTCAATAGAAAATCCTCAATACTCAGTTTTCAATACTCAATCCTCTATTCACAATAATCAAATCTTAGTTCCCAAACATCAACTCTCAACACTCTATCTTCAACACTCAGTCCTCAATATTCAATCAACGATCCTCAAACCTCAATCATCAATATTCAATCTTCGACACTCTATCCTCAATCCTCAATCCTCAATACGCAATCCTCAATCCTCAATCCTCAATACTCAATCTTCAATCCTCGACCCTCAATCCTCAATCCTCAATCCTCAGTCCGCAATCCTCAATCCTCAATACTCAAACCTCAATCTTTCAACCCTCATACCTCAGTCCTCAATCTTCGATCATCAATTCTCAATCCTCAATCTTCAAACCTCAACATTCAATCCTCAATCCTCAATCCTCAATCCTCTATCCTCAATCCTCAATCCTCAATCCTCAATCCTCAATCCACAATCCCCAATCGTCAATACTCAATCCTCAACCATCAATGCTCAATCCTCAATCCCCGATCCTCAATCCTCAATCCTCAATCCTCAATCGTCAATCCTCAATGCTTAATCCTCAATCCTCAATCCTCAATCCTCAATTTTCAATCCTCAATAGAATAACCTCAATTCTCAGTTTTCAATACTCAGTCCTCAATCTTCGATCGTCAGTCGTCAATCCTCAATCTTCAACCCTCAATCCTCAATCCTCAGTCCACGACACAGAATCTTTAATCCTCAATCCTCAATCGCCAATCCACAATCCTCAACCTACAATCCTCAATCCTCAATCCCCAATCCTCAACCCTCAATCCTCTATCCTCAGTCCACGACACTCAATCTTCAATCCTTAATCCTCAATCGTCAATCCTCAATCCTCAGCCTACAATCCTCAATCCTCAATCCTCAATCCTCAATCCTCAATCCTCAATCCTCAATCCTCAATCCACAATCCTCAATTCTCAGCCTCAATAGAAAATCTTCAATTCTCGGTTTTCAATACTCAATCCTCACTCTACAATCTTCAAATCTTAGTTCCCAAACATCAATTCTCAACACTCTATCCTCAACAGTCAGTCCTCAATCTTCAAACAACAATCCTCAAACCTCAGTCTTCAATCTTCGATCCTCGACCCTCAATTCTCAATACTTAATCCTCAATCATCAGTCCTCAATCGGCAATACTCAATCCTCAACCATCAATCCTCAATCCTCAATCCCCAATCCTCAAACATCAACCTTCAATCCCCAACCCTTAGTCCTCAATCCTCAACCCTCAATCCTCAATCCTCAATCCTCAATCCTCAATCCTAAGTCCTCAAGCCTCAATCCTCAATATTCAATTGTCAATCCTCTAATCTCAAACCACAGTCCTCAACCCTCAGTCCTCAATCCTCAATCCTCAATCGTCAATCCTCAATCGTCAATCCTCAGATCTCAACCATCAATCCTCAACCCTTAATCCTCAATCCACAATCCTCAATTCTCAATTCTCAAGAGAAAAACCTCAATTCTCAGTTTTCAATACTCAATCGTCAATCCTCAATCTTCAAATCTTAGTTCTCAAACATCAATTCTCAACACTCTATCCTCAACACTCAGTGCTCAATGTTCAATCGTCAATTATCAGTCCTCAAACTTCAATCCTCAATACTCAACCCTCAATCCACAATCCTCAATCCTCCGTCCTCAATACTCAACCCTAAATCCTCAATGCTCAATCCTCAATACTCAACCCTCAATCCTCAATCCTCAATCCTCAATTTTCAATCCTCAATAGAATAACCTCAATTCTCACTTTTCAATACCCAGTCCTCAATCTTCAATCGTCAGTCCTCAATCCTCAATCCTCAATCCTCAATCGTCAATACTCAATCATCAATTCTCAATACTCAATCTTCAATCCTCAATTTTCCACCGTCAATAGAATATCCTCAATTCTCAGCTTTCGATACTCAGTCCTCAAAATTCAATAGTCAGTCCTCAATCCTCAATCTTGAACCCTCAATCCTCAATCCTCAGGCCACGACTCTCTATCTTCAATCCTCAATACTCACTCGTGAATCCTTAATCCTCAACTATCAATCCTCAACCCTCAATCTTCAATCCTCAATCCTCAATCCTCAAACCTCAATCTTCAATCTTCAATCTTCGACACTCAATTCTCAATCCTGAATCCTCAATCCGCTATCCTCAATCCTCAATCTTCAATCCTCAACCTACAATCCTCAATCCTCAATCCTCAATCCTCAATCCTCAATCCTCAATCCTCAATCCTCAATCATCAATCCTCAATTCTCAGCCCTCAATAGAAAATCCTCAATACTCAGTTTTCAATACTCAATCCTCTATCCACAATAATCAAATCTTAGTTCCCAAACATCAACTCTCAACACTCTATCTTCAACACTCAGTCCTCAATATTCAATCAACAATCCTCAAACCTCAATCATCAATATTCAATCTTCGACACTCTATCCTCAATCCTCAATCCTCAATACGCAATCCTCAATCCTCAATCCTCAATACTCAATCCTCAATCCTCAATCCTCAATTCTCAGCCCTCAATAGAAAATCCTCAATTCTCAGTTTTCAATACTCAATCCTCAATCTACAATCTTCAAATCTCTGTTCCCAAATATCAATTCTCAACACTCTAACCTCAACACTCAGCCCTCAATCTTCAATCTACAATCTTCAAACCTCGTTCATCAATCTTCAATCCTCGACACTCAATCCTCAATCCTCAATCCTCAATCCGCAAACCTCAATCCTCAATCCTCAATCCTCAATCTTCAATCCTCGACACTCAATCCTCAATCCTCAACACTCAAACCGCAATCCTCAATCCTCAATACTCACACCTCAATCCTCAACCCTCATTCCTCAGTCCTCAATCATCAATCTTCAGTCCTCAATCCCCAATCCACAATCCTCAAATATCAATCCTAAACCCTCAAACGTCAACCTCAATCCTCAATCTTCAAACATGAATAAACAATTCTCAATCTTCAATCCTCAAACCTCAATAGTCAATCCTCAATCCTCAACCCTGAGTCCTTAATCCTCAATCCTCAATCCTCAATCCTCAATCCTCAACACTCATTCCTCAATCCTCAATCCTCATTCCTCAATCCTCAAACTTCAATCCTCAATATTCAATCCTCAATCCTCAATTCACAACACTCAACCCTCAACTATCAGTACACAATACTCCATGCTCAATCCTGAATCCTCAATCTTCAATCCTCAATCCTCATCCATCAATCCTCAATCCTCAATCCTCAATACTCAATCCTCAACCCTCTGTCCTCAGTTCTCAATAATCAACCCTCAATCCTTAATCTTCAATCCACAATCCCCAACCATCAATCCTCAATCCGCAATCATCAATCTTCAAACCTCAATCCTCAACCCTCAGTAATCAACCCTCAATCCTCAATCCTCAATCCTCAATCATCAATTCTCAATCCTCAACCATCAATCCTCAATCCTCAATCCTCAATCCTCAATGCTCAATCCTCAATCCTCATTCCTCAATCATCAATCATCAATACTCAATCTTCAATCCTCAATCCTCAACCCTCAATCCTCAATGCTCAATCCTCAATCCTCATTCCTCAATCATCAATCATCAATCATCAATACTCAATCTTCAATCCTCAATCCTCAACCCTCAGTAATCAACCCTCAATCCTCAATCCTCAACCATCAATCCTCAATCCTCAACCATCAATCCTCAATCCTCAATCCTCAATCCTCAATGCTCAATCCTCAATCCTCATTCCTCAATCATCAATCATCAATCATCAATACTCAATCTTCAATCCTCAATCCTCAACCCTCAGTAATCAACACTCAATCCTCAATCCTCAATCCTCAATCCTCGACCCTCAGTAATCTACCCTCAATCCTCAATCCTCAATCCTCAATCATCAATTCTCAATCCTCAATCTTCAATCCTCCATCCCCAATCCTCAATCCTCAATCTTCAATCCTCAATAGAATATCCTAAATTCTCAGTTTTCAATACTCAGTTCTCAATCCTCAATCCTCAGTCCTCAATCCTCAATACTCAATCCTCAATCCTCCGTCCTCAATCCTCAATCCTCAATCCTCAATCCTCAATCTTCAATCATCAATATGCAATCCTCAATCCTCAATCCTCAATCCTCAATCCTCAATCCTCAATCCTCAATCCTCAATCCTCAATCCTCAATCCTCAATCCTCATTCTTCAATCCTCAACACCCAATCCTCAATCATCAATCCTCAATCCTGAATCCTCAATCTTCAAAACTCAATACTCAATCTTCAATCCCCAATCCTCAATTCTCAATCCTCTATACTCAGTCTTCAATCCCCAATACTCAATCTTCAATCCTCAATCCTCAACCCTCGGTACTCAATCCTCAATCGTCAATCTCCAATCCTGAATACTCAACCTTCAATCCTCAATCCTCAATCCCCAATCCTCAATCTTCAATCCTCAGTCATCAATCCTCAATCCTCAATCCTCAATTTTCAATCCTCAGAACTCAATCTTCAATCCTCAATCCTCAATCCTCAATCCTCAATCCTCAATCCTCAATCCTCAATATTCAATCCTCAATACTCAGTCTTCAATCCTCAATCCTCAATCCTCAATCCTCAATCCTCATTCTTCAATCCTCAATACCCACTCCTCATTCTTCAATCCTCAATACCTAATCCTCAATCTTCAATCCTCAATCCTCAATCCTCAACTCTCAATCCTCGATCCTCAGTTCTCAGTCCTCGAACCTCAATCCTCAACCCTCAGTCCTCAAACCTCAATCCTGAATCCTCAATCTCCAGACATCAGACCTGAACTATCAGACGTCAATCCTCAATCCTCAATAGAATATTATCAATTCACAGTTTTCAATACTCAATACTCAATCTGCAATCTTCAAGTCTCTATCCACAAACATCAATTCTCATCACTCAATCCTCAACACTCAGTCCCCAATACTCAATCTTCAATCCTCAATCCTCAATCCGCAATCCTCAATCCTCAATCTTCAATCCTCAATACTCAATCTTCAATCCTCAATCTTCAATCCTCAATCCTCAATCCTCAATCCCCAATCATCAATATTCAATCCTCAATACTCGATCTTCAATCCTCGATCCTCAGTCCTCAATCCTCAATCGTCAATCCTCAATCCTCAACCGTCAACATTCAATCCTCAATACTCAATCTTCAATCCTCAATCCTCAATCCTCAATCCTGAATCCTCATTCTTCAATCCTCAATACCCAATCCTCAATCTTCAATCCTCAGTCCTCAATCCTCAATCCTCAATCCTCAATCATCAATCCTCAACTTCAATCCTCAATCCTAAATCTTCAATCCTCAATCCTCAATCCTCAATCCTCAATCCTCAATCTTCAATCCTCAATACTCAACCTTCAACCCTCAATCCACAATCGTCAATCCTCAATACTCATTATTCAATCCTCAACACCCAATCCTCAATCTTCAACCCTCAATACTCAACCCTCAGTCCTCGTCCTCAATCCACAACCCTCAATCCTCGATCCTCAATATTCTATCATCAATATTCAATCTTCAATTCTCGAACCTCAATCCTCAATACTCAATCCTCAATCCTCAATGTTCAATCCTCAATACTCAGTCTTCAATAATCAATCCTCAATTCTCAATCCTCAATACTCAAACCGCAACTGTCAATCCTCAATACCCAATCCTCAATCTTCAATCCTCAATCCTCAATCCTCAATCCTCAATCCTCAAACCTCAATCATCAATCCTCAATAGTCAATATTCAATCCTCAATCCTCAATCCTCAATCCTCAATCCTCAATCCTCAATCCTCAATTCTCAATCCTCAATCCTCAATCCTCAGACCTCAAACATCAATATTCAACCCTCAGTCCTTGCCCTCAATCCACAACCCTCGATACTCAATCCTCAATCCTCAATCATCAATATTCAATCCTCAATCCTCAATCCTCAATCCTCAATCCTCAATCCTCAATCCTCAATCCTCAATCCTCAATCCTCAATCCACGATCTTCAATCCTCAATCCTCAATCCTCAATCCTCAATTCTCAATCCTTCATCCTCAATTCTCAGACCTCAAACATCAATACTCAACCCTCAGTCCTCGTCCTCAATCCACAACCCTCAATCCTCGATCCTCAATCTTCTATCATCAATATTCAATCTTCAATTCTCAATCCTCAATCCTCAATACTCAATCCTCAATCCTCAATGTTCAATCATCAATACTCAATCTTCAATAATCAATCCTCAATTCTCAATCCTCAGTACTCAAACCGCAATTGTCAATCCTCAATCCCCAATCCTCAATCTTCAATCCTCAATCCTCAATCCTCAATCCTCAATCCTCAAACCTCAATCATCAATCCTCAATACTCAATATTCAATCCTCAATCCTCAATCCTCAATCCTCAATCCTCAATCCTCAATCCTCAATCCTCAATTCTCAATCCTCAATCCTCAATCCTCAGACCTCAAACATCAATATTCAACCCTCAGTCCTTGTCCTCAATCCACAACCCTCAATACTCAATCCTCAATCCTCAATCATCAATATGCAATCCTCAATCCTCAATCCTCAATATTCAATCCTCAATCCTCAATCCTCAATCCTCAATCCTCATTCTTCAATCCTCAACACCCAATCCTCAATCTTCAATCCTCAATCCTGAATCCTCAATCTTCAATCCTCAATACTCAATCTTCAATCCTCAATCCACAATTCTCAATCCTCTATACGCAGTCTTCAATCCTCAATCCTCAATCCTCAATCCTCAAACCTCATTCTTCAATCCTCAATACTCAGTCCTCTCGCTTCTATCCTCCATCCTCAATCCTCAATCCTCAAGCGTCAATCCTCAATCATCAATCCTCAACCCTCAATCTTCAATCCTCAGTCCCCAATCCTCAATCCTCAATCCTCAATCCTCAATCCGCAATCTTCAACCATCAATACTCAATCTTCAATACTCAATCCTCAATCCTCAATCCTCAATCCTCAATCCTCAATCCTCAATCCTCAATCCTCAATCCTCAATACTCAATCTTCAATCCTCAATCCTCAATACTCAATCCTCAATCCTCATTCTTCAATCCTCAACACCCAATCCTCAATCTTCAATCCTCAATCCTCAATCCTCAATCCTCAATTCTCAATCCTCAATCCTCAATTCTCAGACCTCAAACATCAATACTCAACCCTCAGACCTCGTCCTCAATCCACAACACTCAATCCTCGATCCTCAATCTTCTATCATCAATATTCAATCTTCAATTCTCAATCCTCAATCCTCAATACTCAATCCTCAATCCTCAATGTTCAATCCTCAATACCCAATCCTCAACCTTCAATCATCAATCCTCAATCCTCAATCCTCAATCCTCAATCCTCAATCCTCAATCGACAGTCCTCAAACCTCAATCCTGAATCCTCAACCTTCAGCCCTCAGTCCTTAACAATCAGTTGTCAATCCTCAAACCTCAATAGAATATCCTCAAATCACAGGTCTCAATACACAATACTCAATCTGCAATCTTCAAATCTCTATCCACAAACATCAATTCTCATCACTCAACCCTCAACACTCAGCCCCAAACCTCAATCTTCAATCCTCAATCCTCAATCCTCAATCCTCAATCCTCAATCCTCAATCCTCAATCCTCAATACTCAGTCTTCAATCCTCAATACTCAATCTGCAATCTTCAATCCTCAATCCTCAACCCTCAATCCTCATTCTTCAATCCTCAATACCCAATCCTCAATCTTCAATCCTTAATCCTCAATCCACAATTCTCAATCCTCAATCCTCAATCCTCAGACCTCAAACATCAATATTCAGCCCTCAGCCCTTGTCCTCAATCCACAACCCTCAATCCTCAATCCTTAATCTTCAATCATCAATATTCAATCCTCAATCCTCAATCCTCAATCCTCAATCCTCAATCCTCAATCCTCAATCCTCAATCCTCATTCTTCAATCCTCAACACCCAATCCTCAATCTTCAATCCTCAATCCTGAATCCTCAATCTTCAATCCTCAATACTCAATCTTCAATCCTCAATCCACAATTCTCAATCCTCTATACGCAGTCTTCATTCCTGAATCCTCAATCCTCAATCCTCAAACCTCATTCTTCAATCCTCAATACTCAGTCCTCGCTCTTCTATCCTCCATCCTCAATCCACAATCCTCAAGCGTCAATCCTCAATCATCAATCCTCAACCCTCAATTTTCAATCCTCAGTCCCCAAACCTCAATCCTCAATCCTCAATCCTCAATCCGCAATCTTCAACCATCAATACTCAATCTTCAATCCTCGATCCTCAATCCACAATCCTCAATCCTCAATCCTCAATCCTCAATCCTCAATCCTCAATCCTCAATCCTCAATACTCTATCTTCAATACTCAATCCTCAATACTCAATCCTCAATCCTCATTCTTCAATCCTCAACACCCAATCCTCAATCTTCAATCCTCAATCCTCAATCCTCAATCCTCAATTCTCAATCCTTCATCCTCAATTCTCAGACCTCAAACATCAATACTCAACCCTCAGTCCTCAACCTCAATCCACAACCCTCAATCCTCGATCCTCAATCTTCTATCATCAATAATCAATCTTCAATTCTCAATCCTCAATCCTCAATACTCAATCCTCAATCCTCAATGTTCAATCATCAATACTCAATCTTCAATAATCAATCCTCAATTCTCAATCCTCAGTACTCAACCGCAATTGTCAATCCTCAATCCCCAATCCTCAATCTTCAATCCTCAATCCTCAATTCTCAATCCTCAATCCTCAAACCTCAATCATCAATCCTCAATACTCAATATTCAATCCTCAATCCTCAATCCTCAATCCTCAATCCTCAATCCTCAATCCTCAATTCTCAATCCTCAATCCTCAATCCTCAGACCTCAAACATCAATATTCAACCCTCAGTCCTTGTCCTCAATCCACAACCCTCAATACTCAATCCTCAATCCTCAATCATCAATATGCAACCCTCAATCCTCAATCCTCAATATTCAATCCTCAATCCTCAATCCTCAATCCTCAAACCTCATTCTTCAATCCTCAATACTCAGTCCTCTCGCTTCTATCCTCCATCCTCAATCCTCAATCCTCAAGCGTCAATCCTCAATCATCAATCCTCAACCCTCAATCTTCAATCCTCAGTCTCCAATCCTCAATCCTCAATCCTCAATCCTCAATCCGCAATCTTCAACCATCAATACTCAATCTTCAATACTCAATCCTCAATCCTCAATCCTCAATCCTCAATCCTCAATCCTCAATCCTCAATTCTCAATCCTCAATACTCAATCTTCAATCCTCAATCCTCAATACTCAATCCTCAATCCTCATTCTTCAATACTCAACACCCAATCCTCAATCTTCAATCCTCAATCCTCAATCCTCAATCTTCAATCCTCAATCCTCAATCCTCAATCCTCAATTCTCAATCCTCAATCCTCAATTCTCAGACCTCAAACATCAATACTCAACCCTCAGACCTCGTCCTCAATCCACAACACTCAATCCTCGATCCTCAATCTTCTATCATCAATATTCAATCTTCAATTCTCAATCCTCAATCCTCAATACTCAATCTTCAATCCTCAATCCTCAATTCTCAATTATCTATACTCAGTCTTCAATCTTCAATCCTCAATCCTCAATCCTCAATCCTCATTCTTCAATCCTCAATACCCAATCCTCAATCTTCAATTCTCAATCCTCAATCCTCAATCCTCAATCCTCAATCATCAATCCTCAATCTTCAATCCTCAGTCCCAAATCCTCAATCTTCAATCCTCAATCCTCAATCCTCAATCTTCAATCCTCAATACTCAATCTTCAATACTCAATCTGCAATCTTCAATCCTCAATCCTCAACCCTCAATCCTCATTCTTCAATCCTCAATACCCAATCCTCAATCTTCAATCCTTAATCCTCAATCCTCAATCTTCAATCCTTAATCCTCAATCCTCAATTCTCAATCCTCAATCCTCAATCCTCAGACCTCAAACATCAATATTCAGCCCTCAGCCCTTGTCCTCAATCCACAACCCTCAATCCTCAATCCTTAATCTTCAATCATCAATATTCAATCCTCAATCCTCAATCCTCAATCCTCAATCCTCAATCCTCAATCCTCAATCCTCAATCCTCATTCTTCAATCCTCAACACCCAATCCTCAATCTTCAATCCTCAATCCTGAATCCTCAATCTTCAATCCTCAATACTCAATCTTCAATTCTCAATCCACAATTCTCAATCCTCTATACGCAGTCTTCATTCCTGAATCCTCAATCCTCAATCCTCAAACCTCATTCTTCAATCCTCAATACTCAGTCCTCGCTCTTCTATCCTCCATCCTCAATCCTCAATCCTCAAGCGTCAATCCTCAATCATCAATCCTCAACCCTCAATCTTCAATCCTCAGTCCCCAATCCTCAATCCTCAATCCTCAATCCTCAATCCGCAATCTTCAACCATCAATACTCAATCTTCAATCCTCGATCCTCAATCCACAATCCTCAATCCTCAATCCTCAATCCTCAATCCTCAATCCTCAATCCTCAATCCTCAATACTCAATCTTCAATACTCAATCCTCAATACTCAATCCTCAATCCTCATTCTTCAATCCTCAACACCCAATCCTCAATCTTCAATCCTCAATCCTCAATCCTCAATCCTCAATTCTCAATCCTTCATCCTCAATTCTCAGACCTCAAACATCAATACTCAACCCTCAGTCCTCGTCCTCAATCCACAACCCTCAATCCTCGATCCTCAATCTTCTATCATCAATATTCAATCTTCAATTCTCAATCCTCAATCCTCAATACTCAATCCTCAATCCTCAATGTTCAATCATCAATACTCAATCTTCAATAATCAATCCTCAATTCTCAATCCTCAGTACTCAAACCGCAATTGTCAATCCTCAATCCCCAATCCTCAATCTTCAATCCTCAATCCTCAATTCTCAATCCTCAATCCACAAACCTCAATCATCAATCCTCAATACTCAATATTCAATCCTCAATCCTCAATCCTCAATCCTCAATCCTCAATCCTCAATCCTCAATTCTCAATCCTCAATCCTCAATCCTCAGACCTCAAACATCAATATTCAACCCTCAGTCCTTGTCCTCAATCCACAACCCTCAATACTCAATCCTCAATCCTCAATCATCAATATGCAACCCTCAATCCTCAATCCTCAATATTCAATCCTCAATCCTCAATCCTCAATCCTCAATCCTCATTCTTCAATCCTCAACACCCAATCCTCAATCTTCAATCCTCAATCCTGAATCCTCAATCTTCAATCCTCAATACTCAATCTTCAATCCTCAATCCACAATTCTCAATCCTCTATACGCAGTCTTCAATCCTCAATCCTCAATCCTCAATCCTCAAACCTCATTCTTCAATCCTCAATACTCAGTCCTCTCGCTTCTATCCTCCATCCTCAATCCTCAATCCTCAAGCGTCAATCCTCAATCATCAATCCTCAACCCTCAATCTTCAATCCTCAGTCCCCAATCCTCAATCCTCAATCCTCAATCCTCAATCCGCAATCTTCAACCATCAATACTCAATCTTCAATACTCAATCCTCAATCCTCAATCCTCAATCCTCAATCCTCAATCCTCAATCCTCAATCCTCAATCCTCAATACTCAATCTTCAATCCTCAATCCTCAATACTCAATCCTCAATCCTCATTCTTCAATACTCAACACCCAATCCTCAATCTTCAATCCTCAATACACAATCCTCAATCTTCAATCCTCAATCCTCAATCCTCAATTCTCAATCCTCAGTCCTCAATCCTCAGAACTTAAACATCAATACTCAACCCTGAGTCCTCGTCCTCAATCCACAACACTCAATCCTCGAACCTGAATCTTCAATCATCAATATTCAATCTTCAATCCTCAATCCTCAATCCTCAATCCTCAATCCTCAATCCTCAATCCTCAGTCCTCAGTCCACAAACCTCAATTCTGAACCCTCAATCCTGCATCCTCAATCTTCAGCCCTCAGTCCTCAACAATCAGTTGTCACTCCTCAATCCCCAATAGAATATCCTCAAGTCACAGTTTTCAATACTCAATACTCAATCTGCAATCTTCAAATCTCTATCCACAAACATCAATTCTCATCACTCAACCCTGAACGCTCAGTCCTCAATGTTCAATCCTCAATCCTCAATTCTCAATCTTCAATCCTCAATACTGAATCTTCAATCCTCAATCCTCAATCCTCAATCCTCAATCCTCAATCCTCAATCCTCAATCCTCAATCCTCAATCCCCAGTCCTCAATCTTCAATCCTCAATGCTCAATCCTCAATCCTCAATCCTCAGTCCTCAATCCTGAATCCTCAATCCTCAGACCTCAATCCTCAACAGTCAGTCCTCGTCATCAATCCTCAACACTCAATCCTCAATCCTCTATCTTCAATCCTCAATACTCAATATTCGATCCTCAATCCTCAATCCTCAATCCTCAATCTTCAATCCTCAATCCTCAATCCTCAATCCTCAATCCTCATACTTCAATCCTCAATACCCAACCCTCAATCTTCAATCCTCAATCCTCAATCCTCTATTCGCAATCCTCAATCCTCAGTCCTCAGTCTTCAAACCTCAATCCTCAACCGTCAGCCCTCAGTCCCCAATCCTCAATCCTCAATCCCCAATCCTCAATCCGCAATCTTCAACCATCAATACTCAATCTTCAATCCTCGATCCTCAATCCACAATCCTCAATCCTCAATCCTCAATCCTCAATCCTCAATCCTCAATCCTCAATACTCAATCTTCAATCCTCAATCCTCAATACTCAATCCTCAATCCTCATTCTTCAATCCTCAACACCCAATCCTCAATCTTCAATCCTCAATCCTCAATCCTCAATCCTCAATTCTCAATCCTCAATCCTCAACTCTCAGACCTCAAACATCAATACTCAACCCTCAGTCCTCGTCCTCAATCCACAACCCTCAATCCTCGATCCTCAATCTTCTATCATCAATATTCAACCTTCAATTCTCAATCCTCAATCCTCAATCTCAATCCTCAATCCTCAATGTTCAATCATCAATACTCAATCTTCAATAATCAATCCTCAATTCTCAATCCTCAGTACTCAAACCGCAATTGTCAATCCTCAATCCCCAATCCTCAATCTTCAATCCTCAATCCTCAATCCTCAATCCTCAATCCTCAAACCTCAATCATCAATCCTCAATACTCAATATTCAATCCTCAATCCTCAATCCTCAATCCTCAATCCTCAATCCTCAATCCTCAATTCTCAATCCTCAATCCTCAATCCTCAGACCTCAAACATCAATATTCAACCCTCAGTCCTTGTCCTCAATCCACAACCCTCAATACTCAATCCTCAATCCTCAATCATCAATATTCAATCCTCAATCCTCAATCCTCAATATTCAATCCTCAATCCTCAATCCTCAATCCTCAATCCTCATTCTTCAATCCTCAACACCCAATCCTCAATCTTCAATCCTCAATCCTGAATCCTCAATCTTCAATCCTCAATACTCAATCTTCAATCCTCAATCCACAATTCGCAATCCTCTATACGCAGTCTTCAATCCTCAATCCTCAATCCTCAATCCTCAAACCTCATTCTTCAATCCTCAATACTCAGTCCTCTCGCTTCTATCCTCCATCCTCAACCCTCAATCCTCAAGCGTCAATCCTCAATCATCAATCCTCAACGCTCAATCTTCAATCCTCAGTTCCCAATCCTCAATCCTCAATCCTCAATCCTCAATCCGCAATCTTCAACCATCAATACTCAATCTTCAATACTCAATCCTCAATCCTCAATCCTCAATCCTCAATCCTCAATCCTCAATCCTCAATCCTCAATCCTCAATACTCAATCTTCAATCCTCAATCCTCAATACTCAATCCTCAATCCTCATTCTTCAATCCCCAACACCCAATCCTCAATCTTCAATCCTCAATCCTCAATCCTCAATCCTCAATTCTCAATCGTCAATCCTCAATTCTCAGACCTCAAACATCAATACTCAACCCTCAGACCTCGTCCTCAATCCACAACACTCAATCCTCGATCCTCAATCTTCTATCATCAATATTCAATCTTCAATTCTCAATCCTCAATCCTCAATACTCAATCCTCAATCCTCAATGTTCAATCCTCAATCCTGAATCCTCAACCTTCAGCCCTCAGTCCTTAACAATCAGTTGTCAATCCTCAAACCTCAACAGAATATCCTCAAATCACAGGTCTCAATACACAATACTCAATCTGCAATCTTCAAATCTCTATCCACAAACATCAATTCTCATCACTCAACCCTCAACACTCAGCCCCAAACCTCAATCTTCAATCCTCAATCCTCAATCCTCAATCCTCAATCCTCAATCCTCAATCCTCAATCCTCAATACTCAGTCTTCAATCCTCAATACTCAATCTGCAATCTTCAATCCTCAATCCTCAACCCTCAATCCTCATTCTTCAATCCTCAATACCCAATCCTCAATCTTCAATCCTTAATCCTCAATCCTCAATTCTCAATCCTCAATCCTCAATCCTCAGACCTCAAACATCAATATTCAGCCCTCAGCCCTTGTCCTCAATCCACAACCCTCAATACTCAATCCCCAATCTTCAATCATCAATATTCAATCCTCAATCCTCAATCCTCAATCATCAATCCTCAATCTTCAATCCTCAGTCCCAAATACTCAATCTTCAATACTCAATCCTCAATCCTCAATCTTCAATCCTCAATACTCAGTCTTCAATCCTCAATCCTCAATCCACAATCCCCAGACATCAAACACCAATATTCAGGCCTCAGTCCTCGTCCTCAATCCACATCCCTCAACCCTCAATCCTCAATATTGAATCATCAATATTCAATCTTCAATCCTCAATCCTCAATCCTCAATCCTCAATTCTCAATCCTCAATCCTCAATCCTCAGACCTCAGACATCAATACTCAACCCTTAGTCCTCGTCCTCAATACACAACCCTCAATCCTCGATCCTCAATCTTCTATCATCAATATTCAATCCTCAATCTTCAATCCTCAATACTCAATCTTCAATCCTCAATCCTCAATCCACAATCCTCAGACATCAAACACCAATATTCAGGCCTCAGTCCTCGTCCTCAATCCACATCCCTCAATCCTCAATCCCCAATATTCAATCATCAATATTCAATCTTCAATCCTCAATCCTCAATCCTCAATCCTCAATTCTCAATCCTCAATCCTCAATCCTCAGACCTCAGACATCAATACTCAACCCTCAGTCCTCGACCTCAATCCACAACCCTCAATCCTCGATCCTCAATCTTCTATCATCAATATTCAATCCTCAATCTTCAATCCTCAATCATCAATCCTCAATCCTCAATCCTCAATCTTCAATCCTCAATACTCAATCTTCAATCCTCAATCCTCAATCCTCAATCCTCAATCCTCAATCCTCAATCCTCAATATTCAATCCTCAATACTCAGTCTTCAATCCTCAATCCTCAATTCTCAATTATCTATACTCAGTCTTCAATCTTCAATCCTCAATCCTCAATCCTCAATCCTCATTCTTCAACCCTCAATACCCAATCCTCAATCTTCAATTCTCAATCCTCAATCCTCAATCCTCAATCCTCAATCATCAATCCTCAATCTTCAATCCTCAGTCCCAAATCCTCAATCTTCAATCCTCAATCCTCAATCCTCAATCTTCAATCCTCAATACTCAATCTTCAATCCTCAATCCTCTATCCTCAATCCTCAATCCTCATTCTTCAATCCTCAATACACAATCCTCAATCTTCAATCCTCAATCCTCAATCCTCAATTCTCAATCCTCAGTCCTCAATCCTCAGAACTTAAACATCAATACTCAACCCTGAGTCCTCGTCATCAATCCACAACACTCAATCCTCGAACCTGAATCTTCAATCATCAATATTCAATCTTCAATCCTCAATCCTCAATCCTCAATCCTCAATCCTCAATCCTCAGTCCTCAGTCCACAAACCTCAATTCTGAACCCTCAATCCTGCATCCTCAATCTTCAGCCCTCAGTCCTCAACAATCAGTTGTCAATCCTCAATCCCCAATAGAATATCCTCAAGTCACAGTTTTCAATACTCAATACTCAATCTGCAATCTTCAAATCTCTATCCACAAACATCAATTCTCATCACTCAACCCTGAACGCTCAGTCCTCAATGTTCAATCCTCAATCCTCAATTCTCAATCTTCAATCCTCAATACTGAATCTTCAATCCTCAATCCTCAATCCTCAATCCTCAATCCTCAATCCTCAATCCTCAATCCTCAATCCCCAGTCCTCAATCTTCAATCCTCAATGCTCAATCCTCAATCCTCAATCCTCAGTCCTCAATCCTGAATCCTCAATCCTCAGACCTCAATCCTCAACAGTCAGTCCTCGTCCTCAATCCTCAACACTCAATCCTCAATCCTCTATCTTCAATCCTCAATACTCAATATTCGATCCTCAATCCTCAATCCTCAATCCTCAATCTTCAATCCTCAATCCTCAATCCTCAATCCTCAATCCTCCTACTTCAATCCTCAATACCCAATCCTCAATCTTCAATCCTCAATCCTCAATCCTCAATCCTCTATTCGCAATCCTCAATCCTCAGTCCTCAGTCTTCAAACCTCAATCCTCAACCGTCAGCCCTCATCCTCAATCCTCAATCCTCAATCCTCAATCCACAATCTTCGATCCTCAATACTCAATCTTCAATAATCACTCCTCAATTCTCAATCCTCAATACTCAAACCTCAATTGTCAATACTCAATCCCCATTCCTCAATCTTCAATCCTTAATCCTCAATCCTCAACCCTCAATCCTCAATCCTCAATCTTCAATCCTCAATACTCAATATTCAATCCTCAATCCTCAATCCTCAATCCTCAATCCTCAATCCTCAATCCTCAACCCTCAATCCTCAATTTTCAACCATCAATACTCAATCTTCAATCCTCAATCCTCAATCCTCAATCCTCAATCCTCAATCGTCAGTCTTCAATCCTCAA
Organism: Calliopsis andreniformis; assembly: GCF_051401765.1. Lineage (NCBI taxonomy): Eukaryota > Metazoa > Arthropoda > Insecta > Hymenoptera > Andrenidae > Calliopsis > Calliopsis andreniformis. The sequence continues at coordinate 97,498 of NW_027480843.1, read as the reverse complement.
TACTCAATCTTCAATCCTCAATCCTCAATCCTCAATCCTCAATCCTCAATCCTCAATCCTCAATACTCAGTCTTCAATCCTCAATACTCAATCTGCAATATTCAATCCTCAATCCTCAACCCTCAATCCTCATTCTTCAATCCTCAATAACCAATCCTCAATCTTCAATCCTTAATCCTCAATCCTCAATTCCCAATCCTCAATCCTCAATCCTCAGACCTCAAACATCAATATTCAGCCCTCAGCCCTTGTCCTCAATCCACAACCATCAATACTCAATCCCCAATCTTCAATCATCAATATTCAATCCTCAATCCTCAATCCTCAATCCTCAATCCTCAATCCTCAATCCTCAATCCTCAATCCTCATTCTTCAATCCTCAACACCCAGTCCTCAATCTTCAATCCTCAATCCTGAATCCTCAATCTTCAATCCTCAATACTCAGTCTTCAATCCTCAATCCTCAATCCTCAATCCTCTATACTCAGTCTTCAATCATCAATCCTCAATCCTCATTCTTCAATCCTCAAAACTCAGTCCTCTCTCTTCTATCCTCCATCCTCAATCCTCAATCCTCAATCCTCAATCCTCAAACCTCATTCTTCAATCCTCAATACTCAGTCCTCTCGCTTCTATCCTCCATCCTCAACCCTCAATCCTCAAGCGTCAATCCTCAATCATCAATCCTCAACGCTCAATCTTCAATCCTCAGTTCCCAATCCTCAATCCTCAATCCTCAATCCTCAATCCGCAATCTTCAACCATCAATACTCAATCTTCAATAGTCAATACTCAATCCTCAATCCTCAATCCTCAATCCTCAATCCTCAATCCTCAATCCTCAATCCTCAATACTCAATCTTCAATCCTCAATCCTCAATACTCAATCCTCAATCCTCATTCTTCAATCCCCAACACCCAATCCTCAATCTTCAATCCTCAATCCTCATTCCTCAATCCTCAATTCTCAATCGTCAATCCTCAATTCTCAGACCTCAAACATCAATACTCAACCCTCAGACCTCGTCCTCAATCCACAACACTCAATCCTCGATCCTCAATCTTCTATCATCAATATTCAATCTTCAATTCTCAATCCTCAATCCTCAATACTCAATCCTCAATCCTCAATGTTCAATCCTCAATCCTGAATCCTCAACCTTCAGCCCTCAGTCCTTAACAATCAGTTGTCAATCCTCAAACCTCAACAGAATATCCTCAAATCACAGGTCTCAATACACAATACTCAATCTGCAATCTTCAAATCTCTATCCACAAACATCAATTCTCATCACTCAACCCTCAACACTCAGCCCCAAACCTCAATCGTCAATCCTCAATCCTCAATCCTCAATCCTCAATCCTCAATCCTCAATCCTCAATCCTCAATACTCAGTCTTCAATCCTCAATACTCAATCTGCAATCTTCAATCCTCAATCCTCAACCCTCAATCCTCATTCTTCAATCCTCAATACCCAATCCTCAATCTTCAATCCTTAATCCTCAATCCTCAATTCTCAATCCTCAATCCTCAATCCTCAGACCTCAAACATCAATATTCAGCCCTCAGCCCTTGTCCTCAATCCACAACCCTCAATACTCAATCCCCAATCTTCAATCATCAATATTCAATCCTCAATCCTCAATCCTCAATCATCAATCCTCAATCTTCAATCCTCAGTCCCAAATACTCAATCTTCAATACTCAATCCTCAATCCTCAATCTTCAATCCTCAATACTCAGTCTTCAATCCTCAATCCTCAATCCACAATCCCCAGACATCAAACACCAATATTCAGGCCTCAGTCCTCGTCCTCAATCCACATCCCTCAATCCTCAATCCCCAATATTCAATCATCAATATTCAATCTTCAATCCTCAATCCTCAATCCTCAATCCTCAATTCTCAATCCTCAATCCTCAATCCTCAGACCTCAGACATCAATTCTCAACCCTCAGTCCTCGACCTCAATCCACAACCCTCAATCCTCGATCCTCAATCTTCTATCATCAATATTCAATCCTCAATCTTCAATCCTCAATCATCAATCCTCAATCCTCAATCCTCAATCTTCAATCCTCAATACTCAATCTTCAATCCTCAATCCTCAATCCTCAATCCTCAATCCTCAATCCTCAATCCTCAATATTCAATCCTCAATACTCAGTCTTCAATCCTCAATCCTCAATTCTCAATTATCTATACTCAGTCTTCAATCTTCAATCCTCAATCCTCAATCCTCAATCCTCATTCTTCAACCCTCAATACCCAATCCTCAATCTTCAATTCTCAATCCTCAATCCTCAATCCTCAATCCTCAATCATCAATCCTCAATCTTCAATCCTCAGTCCCAAATCCTCAATCTTCAATCCTCAATCCTCAATCCTCAATCTTCAATCCTCAATACTCAATCTTCAATCCTCAATCCTCTATCCTCAATCCTCAATCCTCATTCTTCAATCCTCAATACACAATCCTCAATCTTCAATCCTCAATCCTCAATCCTCAATTCTCAATCCTCAGTCCTCAATCCTCAGAACTTAAACATCAATACTCAACCCTGAGTCCTCGTCCTCAATCCACAACACTCAATCCTCGAACCTGAATCTTCAATCATCAATATTCAATCTTCAATCCTCAATCCTCAATCCTCAATCCTCAATCCTCAATCCTCAGTCCTCAGTCCACAAACCTCAATTCTGAACCCTCAATCCTGCATCCTCAATCTTCAGCCCTCAGTCCTCAACAATCAGTTGTCAATCCTCAATCCCCAATAGAATATCCTCAAGTCACAGTTTTCAATACTCAATACTCAATCTGCAATCTTCAAATCTCTATCCACAAACATCAATTCTCATCACTCAACCCTGAACGCTCAGTCCTCAATGTTCAATCCTCAATCCTCAATTCTCAATCTTCAATCCTCAATACTGAATCTTCAATCCTCAATCCTCAATCCTCAATCCTCAATCCTCAATCCTCAATCCTCAATCCTCAATCCCCAGTCCTCAATCTTCAATCCTCAATGCTCAATCCTCAATCCTCAATCCTCAGTCCTCAATCCTGAATCCTCAATCCTCAGACCTCAATCCTCAACAGTCAGTCCTCGTCCTCAATCCTCAACACTCAATCCTCAATCCTCTATCTTCAATCCTCAATACTCAATATTCGATCCTCAATCCTCAATCCTCAATCCTCAATCTTCAATCCTCAATCCTCAATCCTCAATCCTCAATCCTCATACTTCAATCCTCAATACCCAATCCTCAATCTTCAATCCTCAATCCTCAATCCTCAATCCTCTATTCGCAATCCTCAATCCTCAGTCCTCAGTCTTCAAACCTCAATCCTCAACCGTCAGCCCTCATCCTCAATCCTCAATCCTCAATCCTCAATCCACAATCTTCGATCCTCAATACTCAATCTTCAATAATCAATCCTCAATTCTCAATCCTCAATACTCAAACCTCAATTGTCAATACTCAATCCCCATTCCTCAATCTTCAATCCTTAATCCTCAATCCTCAACCCTCAATCCTCAATCCTCAATCTTCAATCCTCAATACTCAATATTCAATCCTCAATCCTCAATCCTCAATCCTCAATCCTCAATCCTCAATCCTCAATCCTCAACCCTCAATCCTCAATTTTCAACCATCAATACTCAATCTTCAATCCTCAATCCTCAATCCTCAATCCTCAATCCTCAATCGTCAGTCTTCAATCCTCAATACTCAATCTTCAATCCTCAATCCTCAATCCTCAATCCTCAATCCTCAATCCTCAATCCTCAATACTCAGTCTTCAATCCTCAATACTCAATCTGCAATCTTCAATCCTCAATCCTCAACCCTCAATCCTCATTCTTCAATCCTCAATAACCAATCCTCAATCTTCAATCCTTAATCCTCAATCCTCAATTCCCAATCCTCAATCCTCAATCCTCAGACCTCAAACATCAATATTCAGCCCTCAGCCCTTGTCCTCAATCCACAACCCTCAATACTCAATCCCCAATCTTCAATCATCAATATTCAATCCTCAATCCTCAATCCTCAATCCTCAATCCTCAATCCTCAATCCTCAATCCTCAATCCTCATTCTTCAATCCTCAACACCCAATCCTCAATCTTCAATCCTCAATCCTGAATCCTCAATCTTCAATCCTCAATACTCAGTCTTCAATCCTCAATCCTCAATCCTCAATCCTCTACACTCAGTCTTCAATCATCAATCCTCAATCCTCAATCCTCAATCCTCATTCTTCAATCCTCAAAACTCAGTCCTCTCTCTTCTATCCTCCATCCTCAATCCTCAATCCTCAAGCGTCAATCCTCAATCCTCAATCCTCAATCCTCAACCATCAATCTTCAATCTTCAATCCTCAATCCTCAATCCTCAATCCTCAATCCTCCTACTTCAATCCTCAATACCCAATCCTCAATCTTCAATCCTCAATCCTCAATCCTCAATCCTCTATTCGCAATCCTCAATCCTCAGTCCTCAGTCTTCAAACCTCAATCCTCAACCGTCAGCCCTCATCCTCAATCCTCAATCCTCAATCCTCAATCCACAATCTTCGATCCTCAATACTCAATCTTCAATAATCACTCCTCAATTCTCAATCCTCAATACTCAAACCTCAATTGTCAATACTCAATCCCCATTCCTCAATCTTCAATCCTTAATCCTCAATCCTCAACCCTCAATCCTCAATCCTCAATCTTCAATCCTCAATACTCAATATTCAATCCTCAATCCTCAATCCTCAATCCTCAATCCTCAATCCTCAATCCTCAACCCTCAATCCTCAATTTTCAACCATCAATACTCAATCTTCAATCCTCAATCCTCAATCCTCAATCCTCAATCCTCAATCGTCAGTCTTCAATCCTCAATACTCAATCTTCAATCCTCAATCCTCAATCCTCAATCCTCAATCCTCAATCCTCAATCCTCAATACTCAGTCTTCAATCCTCAATACTCAATCTGCAATATTCAATCCTCAATCCTCAACCCTCAATCCTCATTCTTCAATCCTCAATAACCAATCCTCAATCTTCAATCCTTAATCCTCAATCCTCAATTCCCAATCCTCAATCCTCAATCCTCAGACCTCAAACATCAATATTCAGCCCTCAGCCCTTGTCCTCAATCCACAACCATCAATACTCAATCCCCAATCTTCAATCATCAATATTCAATCCTCAATCCTCAATCCTCAATCCTCAATCCTCAATCCTCAATCCTCAATCCTCAATCCTCATTCTTCAATCCTCAACACCCAATCCTCAATCTTCAATCCTCAATCCTGAATCCTCAATCTTCAATCCTCAATACTCAGTCTTCAATCCTCAATCCTCAATCCTCAATCCTCTATACTCAGTCTTCAATCATCAATCCTCAATCCTCATTCTTCAATCCTCAAAACTCAGTCCTCTCTCTTCTATCCTCCATCCTCAATCCTCAATCCTCAATCCTCAATCCTCAAACCTCATTCTTCAATCCTCAATACTCAGTCCTCTCGCTTCTATCCTCCATCCTCAACCCTCAATCCTCAAGCGTCAATCCTCAATCATCAATCCTCAACGCTCAATCTTCAATCCTCAGTTCCCAATCCTCAATCCTCAATCCTCAATCCTCAATCCGCAATCTTCAACCATCAATACTCAATCTTCAATAGTCAATACTCAATCCTCAATCCTCAATCCTCAATCCTCAATCCTCAATCCTCAATCCTCAATCCTCAATACTCAATCTTCAATCCTCAATCCTCAATACTCAATCCTCAATCCTCATTCTTCAATCCCCAACACCCAATCCTCAATCTTCAATCCTCAATCCTCATTCCTCAATCCTCAATTCTCAATCGTCAATCCTCAATTCTCAGACCTCAAACATCAATACTCAACCCTCAGACCTCGTCCTCAATCCACAACACTCAATCCTCGATCCTCAATCTTCTATCATCAATATTCAATCTTCAATTCTCAATCCTCAATCCTCAATACTCAATCCTCAATCCTCAATGTTCAATCCTCAATCCTGAATCCTCAACCTTCAGCCCTCAGTCCTTAACAATCAGTTGTCAATCCTCAAACCTCAACAGAATATCCTCAAATCACAGGTCTCAATACACAATACTCAATCTGCAATCTTCAAATCTCTATCCACAAACATCAATTCTCATCACTCAACCCTCAACACTCAGCCCCAAACCTCAATCGTCAATCCTCAATCCTCAATCCTCAATCCTCAATCCTCAATCCTCAATCCTCAATCCTCAATACTCAGTCTTCAATCCTCAATACTCAATCTGCAATCTTCAATCCTCAATCCTCAACCCTCAATCCTCATTCTTCAATCCTCAATACCCAATCCTCAATCTTCAATCCTTAATCCTCAATCCTCAATTCTCAATCCTCAATCCTCAATCCTCAGACCTCAAACATCAATATTCAGCCCTCAGCCCTTGTCCTCAATCCACAACCCTCAATACTCAATCCCCAATCTTCAATCATCAATATTCAATCCTCAATCCTCAATCCTCAATCATCAATCCTCAATCTTCAATCCTCAGTCCCAAATACTCAATCTTCAATACTCAATCCTCAATCCTCAATCTTCAATCCTCAATACTCAGTCTTCAATCCTCAATCCTCAATCCACAATCCCCAGACATCAAACACCAATATTCAGGCCTCAGTCCTCGTCCTCAATCCACATCCCTCAACCCTCAATCCTCAATATTGAATCATCAATATTCAATCTTCAATCCTCAATCCTCAATCCTCAATCCTCAATTCTCAATCCTCAATCCTCAATCCTCAGACCTCAGACATCAATACTCAACCCTTAGTCCTCGTCCTCAATACACAACCCTCAATCCTCGATCCTCAATCTTCTATCATCAATATTCAATCCTCAATCTTCAATCCTCAATACTCAATCTTCAATCCTCAATCCTCAATCCACAATCCTCAGACATCAAACACCAATATTCAGGCCTCAGTCCTCGTCCTCAATCCACATCCCTCAATCCTCAATCCCCAATATTCAATCATCAATATTCAATCTTCAATCCTCAATCCTCAATCCTCAATCCTCAATTCTCAATCCTCAATCCTCAATCCTCAGACCTCAGACATCAATTCTCAACCCTCAGTCCTCGACCTCAATCCACAACCCTCAATCCTCGATCCTCAATCTTCTATCATCAATATTCAATCCTCAATCTTCAATCCTCAATCATCAATCCTCAATCCTCAATCCTCAATCTTCAATCCTCAATACTCAATCTTCAATCCTCAATCCTCAATCCTCAATCCTCAATCCTCAATCCTCAATCCTCAATATTCAATCCTCAATACTCAGTCTTCAATCCTCAATCCTCAATTCTCAATTATCTATACTCAGTCTTCAATCTTCAATCCTCAATCCTCAATCCTCAATCCTCATTCTTCAACCCTCAATACCCAATCCTCAATCTTCAATTCTCAATCCTCAATCCTCAATCCTCAATCCTCAATCATCAATCCTCAATCTTCAATCCTCAGTCCCAAATCCTCAATCTTCAATCCTCAATCCTCAATCCTCAATCTTCAATCCTCAATACTCAATCTTCAATCCTCAATCCTCTATCCTCAATCCTCAATCCTCATTCTTCAATCCTCAATACACAATCCTCAATCTTCAATCCTCAATCCTCAATCCTCAATTCTCAATCCTCAGTCCTCAATCCTCAGAACTTAAACATCAATACTCAACCCTGAGTCCTCGTCCTCAATCCACAACACTCAATCCTCGAACCTGAATCTTCAATCATCAATATTCAATCTTCAATCCTCAATCCTCAATCCTCAATCCTCAATCCTCAATCCTCAGTCCTCAGTCCACAAACCTCAATTCTGAACCCTCAATCCTGCATCCTCAATCTTCAGCCCTCAGTCCTCAACAATCAGTTGTCAATCCTCAATCCCCAATAGAATATCCTCAAGTCACAGTTTTCAATACTCAATACTCAATCTGCAATCTTCAAATCTCTATCCACAAACATCAATTCTCATCACTCAACCCTGAACGCTCAGTCCTCAATGTTCAATCCTCAATCCTCAATTCTCAATCTTCAATCCTCAATACTGAATCTTCAATCCTCAATCCTCAATCCTCAATCCTCAATCCTCAATCCTCAATCCTCAATCCTCAATCCCCAGTCCTCAATCTTCAATCCTCAATGCTCAATCCTCAATCCTCAATCCTCAGTCCTCAATCCTGAATCCTCAATCCTCAGACCTCAATCCTCAACAGTCAGTCCTCGTCCTCAATCCTCAACACTCAATCCTCAATCCTCTATCTTCAATCCTCAATACTCAATATTCGATCCTCAATCCTCAATCCTCAATCCTCAATCTTCAATCCTCAATCCTCAATCCTCAATCCTCAATCCTCATACTTCAATCCTCAATACCCAATCCTCAATCTTCAATCCTCAATCCTCAATCCTCAATCCTCTATTCGCAATCCTCAATCCTCAGTCCTCAGTCTTCAAACCTCAATCCTCAACCGTCAGCCCTCATCCTCAATCCTCAATCCTCAATCCTCAATCCACAATCTTCGATCCTCAATACTCAATCTTCAATAATCAATCCTCAATTCTCAATCCTCAATACTCAAACCTCAATTGTCAATACTCAATCCCCATTCCTCAATCTTCAATCCTTAATCCTCAATCCTCAACCCTCAATCCTCAATCCTCAATCTTCAATCCTCAATACTCAATATTCAATCCTCAATCCTCAATCCTCAATCCTCAATCCTCAATCCTCAATCCTCAATCCTCAACCCTCAATCCTCAATTTTCAACCATCAATACTCAATCTTCAATCCTCAATCCTCAATCCTCAATCCTCAATCCTCAATCGTCAGTCTTCAATCCTCAATACTCAATCTTCAATCCTCAATCCTCAATCCTCAATCCTCAATCCTCAATCCTCAATCCTCAATACTCAGTCTTCAATCCTCAATACTCAATCTGCAATCTTCAATCCTCAATCCTCAACCCTCAATCCTCATTCTTCAATCCTCAATAACCAATCCTCAATCTTCAATCCTTAATCCTCAATCCTCAATTCCCAATCCTCAATCCTCAATCCTCAGACCTCAAACATCAATATTCAGCCCTCAGCCCTTGTCCTCAATCCACAACCCTCAATACTCAATCCCCAATCTTCAATCATCAATATTCAATCCTCAATCCTCAATCCTCAATCCTCAATCCTCAATCCTCAATCCTCAATCCTCAATCCTCATTCTTCAATCCTCAACACCCAATCCTCAATCTTCAATCCTCAATCCTGAATCCTCAATCTTCAATCCTCAATACTCAGTCTTCAATCCTCAATCCTCAATCCTCAATCCTCTACACTCAGTCTTCAATCATCAATCCTCAATCCTCAATCCTCAATCCTCATTCTTCAATCCTCAAAACTCAGTCCTCTCTCTTCTATCCTCCATCCTCAATCCTCAATCCTCAAGCGTCAATCCTCAATCCTCAATCCTCAATCCTCAACCATCAATCTTCAATCCTCAGTCGCCAATCCTCAATCTTCTATCCTCAATACTTAATCCTCAATCCTCAATCCTCAATCCTCAATCTTCAATCCTCAATACTCAATCGTCAATCCTCAATCCTCAATCCTCAATCATCAATCCTCAACCCTCAATCCTCAGTCTTCAAACATCAATCCCGAATCCTCAATCCTGAATCCTCAATCTTCAGCACTCAGTCCTCAAAAATCAATTGTCAAACCTCAATACTCAATAGAATATCCTCAATTCACATATTTCAATCCTCAACCCTCATTCTTCAATCCTCAATACCCAATACCCAATCTTCAATCCTCAATCCTCAATCCTCAATCCTCAATCATCAATCCTCAATCTTCAATCCTCAGTCCCAAATCCTCAATCTTCAATACTCAATCCTCAATCCTCAATCTTCAATCCTCAGTACTCAATCCTCAATCCTCAATCCTCAATCCTCAATCTTCAATCCTCAATACTCAATCGTCAATCCTCAATCCTCAATCCTCAATCCTCAATCCTCAACCCTCAATCCTCAGTCTTCAAACATCAATCCCGAATCCTCAATCCTGAATCCTCAATCTTCAGCACTCAGTCCTCAAAAATCAATTGTCAAACCTCAATACTCAATAGAATATCCTCAATTCACATATTTCAATCCTCAACCCTCATTCTTCAATCCTCAATACCCAATACCCAATCTTCAATCCTCAATCCTCAATCCTCAATCCTCAATCATCAATCCTCAATCTCCAATCCTCAGTCCCAAATCCTCAATCTTCAATACTCAATCCTCAATCCTCAATCTTCAATCCTCAGTACTCAATCTTCAATCCTCAATCCTCAATCTTCAATCCTCAATACTCAATCTTCAATCCTCAATCCTCAATCCTCAATCCTCAATCCTCAATCCTCAATCCTCAATCCTCAATATTCAATCCTCAATACTCAGTCTTCAATCCTCAATCCTCAATCCTCAATCATCAATCCCCAATCCTCAATACGCAATCCTCAACCCTCAATCTTCAATCCTCAATACTCAATCTTCAATCCTCAATCTTCAATCCTCAATCCTCAATCCTCAATCCCCAATCATCAATCTTCAATCCTCAATACTCGATCTTCAATCCTCGATCCTCAGTCCTCAATTCTCATTTCTCAATCCTCAATCCTCAACCGTCAACATTCAATCCTCAATACTCAATCTTCAATCCTCAATCCTCAATCCTCAATCCACAATCCTCATTCTTCAATCCTCAATACCCAATCCTCAATCTTCAATCCTCAGTCCTCAATCCTCAATCCTCAATCCTCTCTCTTCTATCCTCCATCCTCAATCCTCAATCCTCAAGCGTCAATCCTCAATCCTCAACCCTCAACCATCAATCTTCAATCCTCAGTCCCCAATCCTCAATCTTCTATCCTCAATACTTAATCCTCAATCCTCAATCCTCAATCCTCAATCTTCAATCCTCAATACTCAATCTTCAATCCTCAATCCTCAATCCTCAATCCTCAATCCTCAACCCTCAATCCTCAGTCCTCAAGCCTCAATCCCGAATCCTGAATCCTGAATCCTCAATCTTCAGCACTCTGTCCTCAAAAATCAATTGTCAATCCTCAATACTCAATAGGATATCCTCGATTCAAATATTTCAATCGCCAACCCTCATTCTTCAATCCACAATACCCAATCCTCAATCCTCAATCCTCAATCCTCAATCCTCAATCCTCAATCATCAATCCTCAATCTTCAATCCTCAGTCCCAAATACTCAATCTTCAATACTCAATCCTCAATCCTCAATCTTCAATCCTCAATCCTCAATTCTCAATCTTCGATCCTCAATACTGAATCTTCAATCCTCAATCCTCAATCCTCAATCCTCAATCCTCAATCATCAATCCTCAATCCTCAATCCCCAGACCTCAATCTTCAATCCTCAATGCTCAATCCTCAATCCTCAATCCTCAGTCCTCAATCCTGAATCCTCAATCCTCAGACCTCAATCCTCAACAGTCAGTCCTCGTCCTCAATCCTCAACACTCAATCCTCAATCCTCTACCATCAATCCTCAATACTCAATATTCGATCCTCAATCCTCAATCCTCAATCCTCAATCTTCAATCCTCAATCCTCAATCCTCAATCCTCAATCCTCATACTTCAATCCTCAATACCCAATCCTCAATCTTCAATCCTCAATCCTCAATCCTCTATTCGCAATCCTCAATCCTCAGTCCTCAGTCTTCAAACCTCAATCCTCAACCGTCAGCCCTCATCCTCAATCCTCAATCCTCAATCCTCAATCCTCAATCTTCAATCCTCAGTACTCAATCCTCAATCCTCAATCCTCAATCCTCAATCTTTAATCCTCAATACTCAATCGTCAATCCTCAATCCTCAATCCTCAATCCTCAATCCTCAACCCTCAATCCTCAGTCTTCAAACATCAATCCCGAATCCTCAATCCAGAATCCTCAATCTTCAGCACTCAGTCCTCAAAAATCAATTGTAAAACCTCAATACTCAATAGAATATCCTCAATTCACATATTTCAATCCTCAACCCTCATTCTTCAATCCTCAATACCCAATACCCAATCTTCAATCCTCAATCCTCAATCCTCAATCCTCAATCATCAATCCTCAATCTCCAATCCTCAGTCCCAAATCCTCAATCTTCAATACTCAATCCTCAATCCTCAATCTTCAATCCTCAGTACTCAATCTTCAATCCTCAATCCTCAATCTTCAATCCTCAATACTCAATCTTCAATCCTCAATCCTCAACTCTCGGTCCTCAATCCTCAATCGTCAATCTCCAATCCTGAATACTCAACATGCAATCCTCAATCCTCAATCCCCAATCCTCAATCTTCAATCCTCAATCATCAATCCTCAATCCTCAATCCTCAATCTTCAATCCTCAATACTCAATCTTCAATCCTCAATCCTCAATCCTCAATCCTCAATCCTCAATCCTCAATCCTCAATATTCAATCCTCAATACTCAGTCTTCAATCCTCAATCCTCAATCCTCAATCCTCAATCCACAATCCTCATTCTTCAATCCTCAATACCCACTCATCATTCTTCAATCCTCAATACCTAATCCTCAATCTACAATCCTCAATCCTCAATCCTCAACTCTCAATCCTCGATCCTCAGTCCTCAGTCCTCAAACCTCAATCCTCAACCCTCAGTCCTCAAACCTCAATCCTGAATTCTCAATCTTCAGACATCAGACCTCAACTATCAGACGTCAATCCTCAATCCTCAATAGAATATCATCAATTCACAGTCTTCAATACTCAATACTCAAACTGCAATCTTCAAGTCTCTATCCACAAACATCAATTCTCATCACTCAACCCTCAACACTCAGTCCCCAATACTCAATCTTCAATCCCCAATCCTCAATACGCAATCCTCAACCCTCAATCTTCAATCCTCAATACTCAATCTTCAATCCTCAATCTTCAATCCTCAATCCTCAATCCTCAATCCCCAATCATCAATCTTCAATCCTCAATACTCGATCTTCAATCCTCGATCCTCAGTCCTCAATTCTCAATCCTTAATCCTCAATCCTCAACCGTCAACATTCAATCCTCAATACTCAATCTTCAATCCTCAATCCTCAATCCTCAATCCACAATCCTCATTCTTCAATCCTCAATACCCAATCCTCAATCTTCAATCCTCAGTCCTCAATCCTCAATCCTCAATCCTCTCTCTTCTATCCTCCATCCTCAATCCTCAATCCTCAAGCGTCAATCCTCAATCCTCAACCCTCAACCATCAATCTTCAATACTCAGTCCCCAATCCTCAATCTTCTATCCTCAATACTTAATCCTCAATCCTCAATCCTCAATCCTCAATCTTCAATCCTCAATACTCAATCTTCAATCCTCAATCCTCAATCCTCAATCCTCAATCCTCAACCCTCAATCCTCAGTCCTCAAGCCTCAATCCCGAATCCTGAATCCTGAATCCTCAATCTTCAGCACTCTGTCCTCAAAAATCAATTGTCAATCCTCAATACTCAATAGGATATCCTCGATTCAAATATTTCAATCGTCAACCCTCATTCTTCAGTCCACAATACCCAATCCTCAATCCTCAATCCTCAATCCTCAATCCTCAATCCTCAATCATCAATCCTCAATCCTCAGACCTCAAACATCAATACTCAACCCTTAGTCCTCGTCCTCAATACACAACCCTCAATCCTCGATCCTCAATCTTCTATCATCAATATTCAATCCTCAATCTTCAATCCTCAATACTCAATCTTCAATCCTCAATCCTCAATCCACAATCCTCAGACATCAAACACCAATATTCAGGCCTCAGTCCTCGTCCTCAATCCACATCCCTCAATCCTCAATCCCCAATATTCAATCATCAATATTCAATCTTCAATCCTCAATCCTCAATCCTCAATCCTCAATTCTCAATCCTCAATCCTCAATCCTCAGACCTCAGACATCAATACTCAACCCTCAGTCCTCGACCTCAATCCACAACCCTCAATCCTCGATCCTCAATCTTCTATCATCAATATTCAATCCTCAATCTTCAATCCTCAATCATCAATCCTCAATCCTCAATCCTCAATCTTCAATCCTCAATACTCAATCTTCAATCCTCAATCCTCAATCCTCAATCCTCAATCCTCAATCCTCAATCCTCAATATTCAATCCTCAATACTCAGTCTTCAATCCTCAATCCTCAATTCTCAATTATCTATACTCAGTCTTCAATCTTCAATCCTCAATCCTCAATCCTCAATCCTCATTCTTCAACCCTCAATACCCAATCCTCAATCTTCAATTCTCAATCCTCAATCCTCAATCCTCAATCCTCAATCATCAATCCTCAATCTTCAATCCTCAGTCCCAAATCCTCAATCTTCAATCCTCAATCCTCAATCCTCAATCTTCAATCCTCAATACTCAATCTTCAATCCTCAATCCTCTATCCTCAATCCTCAATCCTCATTCTTCAATCCTCAATACACAATCCTCAATCTTCAATCCTCAATCCTCAATCCTCAATTCTCAATCCTCAGTCCTCAATCCTCAGAACTTAAACATCAATACTCAACCCTGAGTCCTCGTCATCAATCCACAACACTCAATCCTCGAACCTGAATCTTCAATCATCAATATTCAATCTTCAATCCTCAATCCTCAATCCTCAATCCTCAATCCTCAATCCTCAGTCCTCAGTCCACAAACCTCAATTCTGAACCCTCAATCCTGCATCCTCAATCTTCAGCCCTCAGTCCTCAACAATCAGTTGTCAATCCTCAATCCCCAATAGAATATCCTCAAGTCACAGTTTTCAATACTCAATACTCAATCTGCAATATTCAAATCTCTATCCACAAACATCAATTCTCATCACTCAACCCTGAACGCTCAGTCCTCAATGTTCAATCCTCAATCCTCAATTCTCAATCTTCAATCCTCAATACTGAATCTTCAATCCTCAATCCTCAATCCTCAATCCTCAATCCTCAATCCTCAATCCTCAATCCTCAATCCCCAGTCCTCAATCTTCAATCCTCAATGCTCAATCCTCAATCCTCAATCCTCAGTCCTCAATCCTGAATCCTCAATCCTCAGACCTCAATCCTCAACAGTCAGTCCTCGTCCTCAATCCTCAACACTCAATCCTCAATCCTCTATCTTCAATCCTCAATACTCAATATTCGATCCTCAATCCTCAATCCTCAATCCTCAATCTTCAATCCTCAATCCTCAATCCTCAATACTCAATCCTCCTACTTCAATCCTCAATACCCAATCCTCAATCTTCAATCCTCAATCCTCAATCCTCAATCCTCTATTCGCAATCCTCAATCCTCAGTCCTCAGTCTTCAAACCTCAATCCTCAACCGTCAGCCCTCATCCTCAATCCTCAATCCTCAATCCTCAATCCACAATCTTCGATCCTCAATACTCAATCTTCAATAATCACTCCTCAATTCTCAATCCTCAATACTCAAACCTCAATTGTCAATACTCAATCCCCATTCCTCAATCTTCAATCCTTAATCCTCAATCCTCAACCCTCAATCCTCAATCCTCAATCTTCAATCCTCAATACTCAATATTCAATCCTCAATCCTCAATCCTCAATCCTCAATCCTCAATCCTCAATCCTCAACCCTCAATCCTCAATTTTCAACCATCAATACTCAATCTTCAATCCTCAATCCTCAATCCTCAATCCTCAATCCTCAATCGTCAGTCTTCAATCCTCAATACTCAATCTTCAATCCTCAATCCTCAATCCTCAATCCTCAATCCTCAATCCTCAATCCTCAATACTCAGTCTTCAATCCTCAATACTCAATCTGCAATATTCAATCCTCAATCCTCAACCCTCAATCCTCATTCTTCAATCCTCAATAACCAATCCTCAATCTTCAATCCTTAATCCTCAATCCTCAATTCCCAATCCTCAATCCTCAATCCTCAGACCTCAAACATCAATATTCAGCCCTCAGCCCTTGTCCTCAATCCACAACCATCAATACTCAATCCCCAATCTTCAATCATCAATATTCAATCCTCAATCCTCAATCCTCAATCATCAATCCTCAATCTTCAATCCTCAGTCCCAAATACTCAATCTTCAATACTCAATCCTCAATCCTCAATCTTCAATCCTCAATACTCAGTCTTCAATCCTCAATCCTCAATCCACAATCCCCAGACATCAAACACCAATATTCAGGCCTCAGTCCTCGTCCTCAATCCACATCCCTCAACCCTCAATCCTCAATATTGAATCATCAATATTCAATCTTCAATCCTCAATCCTCAATCCTCAATCCTCAATTCTCAATCCTCAATCCTCAATCCTCAGACCTCAGACATCAATACTCAACCCTTAGTCCTCGTCCTCAATACACAACCCTCAATCCTCGATCCTCAATCTTCTATCATCAATATTCAATCCTCAATCTTCAATCCTCAATACTCAATCTTCAATCCTCAATCCTCAATCCACAATCCTCAGACATCAAACACCAATATTCAGGCCTCAGTCCTCGTCCTCAATCCACATCCCTCAATCCTCAATCCCCAATATTCAATCATCAATATTCAATCTTCAATCCTCAATCCTCAATCCTCAATCCTCAATTCTCAATCCTCAATCCTCAATCCTCAGACCTCAGACATCAATTCTCAACCCTCAGTCCTCGACCTCAATCCACAACCCTCAATCCTCGATCCTCAATCTTCTATCATCAATATTCAATCCTCAATCTTCAATCCTCAATCATCAATCCTCAATCCTCAATCCTCAATCTTCAATCCTCAATACTCAATCTTCAATCCTCAATCCTCAATCCTCAATCCTCAATCCTCAATCCTCAATCCTCAATATTCAATCCTCAATACTCAGTCTTCAATCCTCAATCCTCAATTCTCAATTATCTATACTCAGTCTTCAATCTTCAATCCTCAATCCTCAATCCTCAATCCTCATTCTTCAACCCTCAATACCCAATCCTCAATCTTCAATTCTCAATCCTCAATCCTCAATCCTCAATCCTCAATCATCAATCCTCAATCTTCAATCCTCAGTCCCAAATCCTCAATCTTCAATCCTCAATCCTCAATCCTCAATCTTCAATCCTCAATACTCAATCTTCAATCCTCAATCCTCTATCCTCAATCCTCAATCCTCATTCTTCAATCCTCAATACACAATCCTCAATCTTCAATCCTCAATCCTCAATCCTCAATTCTCAATCCTCAGTCCTCAATCCTCAGAACTTAAACATCAATACTCAACCCTGAGTCCTCGTCCTCAATCCACAACACTCAATCCTCGAACCTGAATCTTCAATCATCAATATTCAATCTTCAATCCTCAATCCTCAATCCTCAATCCTCAATCCTCAATCCTCAGTCCTCAGTCCACAAACCTCAATTCTGAACCCTCAATCCTGCATCCTCAATCTTCAGCCCTCAGTCCTCAACAATCAGTTGTCAATCCTCAATCCCCAATAGAATATCCTCAAGTCACAGTTTTCAATACTCAATACTCAATCTGCAATCTTCAAATCTCTATCCACAAACATCAATTCTCATCACTCAACCCTGAACGCTCAGTCCTCAATGTTCAATCCTCAATCCTCAATTCTCAATCTTCAATCCTCAATACTGAATCTTCAATCCTCAATCCTCAATCCTCAATCCTCAATCCTCAATCCTCAATCCTCAATCCTCAATCCCCAGTCCTCAATCTTCAATCCTCAATGCTCAATCCTCAATCCTCAATCCTCAGTCCTCAATCCTGAATCCTCAATCCTCAGACCTCAATCCTCAACAGTCAGTCCTCGTCCTCAATCCTCAACACTCAATCCTCAATCCTCTATCTTCAATCCTCAATACTCAATATTCGATCCTCAATCCTCAATCCTCAATCCTCAATCTTCAATCCTCAATCCTCAATCCTCAATCCTCAATCCTCATACTTCAATCCTCAATACCCAATCCTCAATCTTCAATCCTCAATCCTCAATCCTCAATCCTCTATTCGCAATCCTCAATCCTCAGTCCTCAGTCTTCAAACCTCAATCCTCAACCGTCAGCCCTCATCCTCAATCCTCAATCCTCAATCCTCAATCCACAATCTTCGATCCTCAATACTCAATCTTCAATAATCAATCCTCAATTCTCAATCCTCAATACTCAAACCTCAATTGTCAATACTCAATCCCCATTCCTCAATCTTCAATCCTTAATCCTCAATCCTCAACCCTCAATCCTCAATCCTCAATCTTCAATCCTCAATACTCAATATTCAATCCTCAATCCTCAATCCTCAATCCTCAATCCTCAATCCTCAATCCTCAATCCTCAACCCTCAATCCTCAATTTTCAACCATCAATACTCAATCTTCAATCCTCAATCCTCAATCCTCAATCCTCAATCCTCAATCGTCAGTCTTCAATCCTCAATACTCAATCTTCAATCCTCAATCCTCAATCCTCAATCCTCAATCCTCAATCCTCAATCCTCAATACTCAGTCTTCAATCCTCAATACTCAATCTGCAATCTTCAATCCTCAATCCTCAACCCTCAATCCTCATTCTTCAATCCTCAATAACCAATCCTCAATCTTCAATCCTTAATCCTCAATCCTCAATTCCCAATCCTCAATCCTCAATCCTCAGACCTCAAACATCAATATTCAGCCCTCAGCCCTTGTCCTCAATCCACAACCCTCAATACTCAATCCCCAATCTTCAATCATCAATATTCAATCCTCAATCCTCAATCCTCAATCCTCAATCCTCAATCCTCAATCCTCAATCCTCAATCCTCATTCTTCAATCCTCAACACCCAATCCTCAATCTTCAATCCTCAATCCTGAATCCTCAATCTTCAATCCTCAATACTCAGTCTTCAATCCTCAATCCTCAATCCTCAATCCTCTACACTCAGTCTTCAATCATCAATCCTCAATCCTCAATCCTCAATCCTCATTCTTCAATCCTCAAAACTCAGTCCTCTCTCTTCTATCCTCCATCCTCAATCCTCAATCCTCAAGCGTCAATCCTCAATCCTCAATCCTCAATCCTCAACCATCAATCTTCAATCCTCAGTCGCCAATCCTCAATCTTCTATCCTCAATACTTAATCCTCAATCCTCAATCCTCAATCCTCAATCTTCAATCCTCAATACTCAATCGTCAATCCTCAATCCTCAATCCTCAATCATCAATCCTCAACCCTCAATCCTCAGTCTTCAAACATCAATCCCGAATCCTCAATCCTGAATCCTCAATCTTCAGCACTCAGTCCTCAAAAATCAATTGTCAAACCTCAATACTCAATAGAATATCCTCAATTCACATATTTCAATCCTCAACCCTCATTCTTCAATCCTCAATACCCAATACCCAATCTTCAATCCTCAATCCTCAATCCTCAATCCTCAATCATCAATCCTCAATCTTCAATCCTCAGTCCCAAATCCTCAATCTTCAATACTCAATCCTCAATCCTCAATCTTCAATCCTCAGTACTCAATCCTCAATCCTCAATCCTCAATCCTCAATCTTCAATCCTCAATACTCAATCGTCAATCCTCAATCCTCAATCCTCAATCCTCAATCCTCAACCCTCAATCCTCAGTCTTCAAACATCAATCCCGAATCCTCAATCCTGAATCCTCAATCTTCAGCACTCAGTCCTCAAAAATCAATTGTCAAACCTCAATACTCAATAGAATATCCTCAATTCACATATTTCAATCCTCAACCCTCATTCTTCAATCCTCAATACCCAATACCCAATCTTCAATCCTCAATCCTCAATCCTCAATCCTCAATCATCAATCCTCAATCTCCAATCCTCAGTCCCAAATCCTCAATCTTCAATACTCAATCCTCAATCCTCAATCTTCAATCCTCAGTACTCAATCTTCAATCCTCAATCCTCAATCTTCAATCCTCAATACTCAATCTTCAATCCTCAATCCTCAATCCTCAATCCTCAATCCTCAATCCTCAATCCTCAATCCTCAATATTCAATCCTCAATACTCAGTCTTCAATCCTCAATCCTCAATCCTCAATCATCAATCCCCAATCCTCAATACGCAATCCTCAACCCTCAATCTTCAATCCTCAATACTCAATCTTCAATCCTCAATCTTCAATCCTCAATCCTCAATCCTCAATCCCCAATCATCAATCTTCAATCCTCAATACTCGATCTTCAATCCTCGATCCTCAGTCCTCAATTCTCATTTCTCAATCCTCAATCCTCAACCGTCAACATTCAATCCTCAATACTCAATCTTCAATCCTCAATCCTCAATCCTCAATCCACAATCCTCATTCTTCAATCCTCAATACCCAATCCTCAATCTTCAATCCTCAGTCCTCAATCCTCAATCCTCAATCCTCTCTCTTCTATCCTCCATCCTCAATCCTCAATCCTCAAGCGTCAATCCTCAATCCTCAACCCTCAACCATCAATCTTCAATCCTCAGTCCCCAATCCTCAATCTTCTATCCTCAATACTTAATCCTCAATCCTCAATCCTCAATCCTCAATCTTCAATCCTCAATACTCAATCTTCAATCCTCAATCCTCAATCCTCAATCCTCAATCCTCAACCCTCAATCCTCAGTCCTCAAGCCTCAATCCCGAATCCTGAATCCTGAATCCTCAATCTTCAGCACTCTGTCCTCAAAAATCAATTGTCAATCCTCAATACTCAATAGGATATCCTCGATTCAAATATTTCAATCGCCAACCCTCATTCTTCAATCCACAATACCCAATCCTCAATCCTCAATCCTCAATCCTCAATCCTCAATCCTCAATCATCAATCCTCAATCTTCAATCCTCAGTCCCAAATACTCAATCTTCAATACTCAATCCTCAATCCTCAATCTTCAATCCTCAATCCTCAATTCTCAATCTTCGATCCTCAATACTGAATCTTCAATCCTCAATCCTCAATCCTCAATCCTCAATCCTCAATCATCAATCCTCAATCCTCAATCCCCAGACCTCAATCTTCAATCCTCAATGCTCAATCCTCAATCCTCAATCCTCAGTCCTCAATCCTGAATCCTCAATCCTCAGACCTCAATCCTCAACAGTCAGTCCTCGTCCTCAATCCTCAACACTCAATCCTCAATCCTCTACCATCAATCCTCAATACTCAATATTCGATCCTCAATCCTCAATCCTCAATCCTCAATCTTCAATCCTCAATCCTCAATCCTCAATCCTCAATCCTCATACTTCAATCCTCAATACCCAATCCTCAATCTTCAATCCTCAATCCTCAATCCTCAATCCTCTATTCGCAATCCTCAATCCTCAGTCCTCAGTCTTCAAACCTCAATCCTCAACCGTCAGCCCTCATCCTCAATCCTCAATCCTCAATCCTCAATCCTCAATCTTCAATCCTCAGTACTCAATCCTCAATCCTCAATCCTCAATCCTCAATCTTTAATCCTCAATACTCAATCGTCAATCCTCAATCCTCAATCCTCAATCCTCAATCCTCAACCCTCAATCCTCAGTCTTCAAACATCAATCCCGAATCCTCAATCCAGAATCCTCAATCTTCAGCACTCAGTCCTCAAAAATCAATTGTAAAACCTCAATACTCAATAGAATATCCTCAATTCACATATTTCAATCCTCAACCCTCATTCTTCAATCCTCAATACCCAATACCCAATCTTCAATCCTCAATCCTCAATCCTCAATCCTCAATCATCAATCCTCAATCTCCAATCCTCAGTCCCAAATCCTCAATCTTCAATACTCAATCCTCAATCCTCAATCTTCAATCCTCAGTACTCAATCTTCAATCCTCAATCCTCAATCTTCAATCCTCAATACTCAATCTTCAATCCTCAATCCTCAACTCTCGGTCCTCAATCCTCAATCGTCAATCTCCAATCCTGAATACTCAACATGCAATCCTCAATCCTCAATCCCCAATCCTCAATCTTCAATCCTCAATCATCAATCCTCAATCCTCAATCCTCAATCTTCAATCCTCAATACTCAATCTTCAATCCTCAATCCTCAATCCTCAATCCTCAATCCTCAATCCTCAATCCTCAATATTCAATCCTCAATACTCAGTCTTCAATCCTCAATCCTCAATCCTCAATCCTCAATCCACAATCCTCATTCTTCAATCCTCAATACCCACTCATCATTCTTCAATCCTCAATACCTAATCCTCAATCTACAATCCTCAATCCTCAATCCTCAACTCTCAATCCTCGATCCTCAGTCCTCAGTCCTCAAACCTCAATCCTCAACCCTCAGTCCTCAAACCTCAATCCTGAATTCTCAATCTTCAGACATCAGACCTCAACTATCAGACGTCAATCCTCAATCCTCAATAGAATATCATCAATTCACAGTCTTCAATACTCAATACTCAAACTGCAATCTTCAAGTCTCTATCCACAAACATCAATTCTCATCACTCAACCCTCAACACTCAGTCCCCAATACTCAATCTTCAATCCCCAATCCTCAATACGCAATCCTCAACCCTCAATCTTCAATCCTCAATACTCAATCTTCAATCCTCAATCTTCAATCCTCAATCCTCAATCCTCAATCCCCAATCATCAATCTTCAATCCTCAATACTCGATCTTCAATCCTCGATCCTCAGTCCTCAATTCTCAATCCTTAATCCTCAATCCTCAACCGTCAACATTCAATCCTCAATACTCAATCTTCAATCCTCAATCCTCAATCCTCAATCCACAATCCTCATTCTTCAATCCTCAATACCCAATCCTCAATCTTCAATCCTCAGTCCTCAATCCTCAATCCTCAATCCTCTCTCTTCTATCCTCCATCCTCAATCCTCAATCCTCAAGCGTCAATCCTCAATCCTCAACCCTCAACCATCAATCTTCAATACTCAGTCCCCAATCCTCAATCTTCTATCCTCAATACTTAATCCTCAATCCTCAATCCTCAATCCTCAATCTTCAATCCTCAATACTCAATCTTCAATCCTCAATCCTCAATCCTCAATCCTCAATCCTCAACCCTCAATCCTCAGTCCTCAAGCCTCAATCCCGAATCCTGAATCCTGAATCCTCAATCTTCAGCACTCTGTCCTCAAAAATCAATTGTCAATCCTCAATACTCAATAGGATATCCTCGATTCAAATATTTCAATCGTCAACCCTCATTCTTCAGTCCACAATACCCAATCCTCAATCCTCAATCCTCAATCCTCAATCCTCAATCCTCAATCATCAATCCTCAATCCTCAGACCTCAAACATCAATACTCAACCCTTAGTCCTCGTCCTCAATACACAACCCTCAATCCTCGATCCTCAATCTTCTATCATCAATATTCAATCCTCAATCTTCAATCCTCAATACTCAATCTTCAATCCTCAATCCTCAATCCACAATCCTCAGACATCAAACACCAATATTCAGGCCTCAGTCCTCGTCCTCAATCCACATCCCTCAATCCTCAATCCCCAATATTCAATCATCAATATTCAATCTTCAATCCTCAATCCTCAATCCTCAATCCTCAATTCTCAATCCTCAATCCTCAATCCTCAGACCTCAGACATCAATACTCAACCCTCAGTCCTCGACCTCAATCCACAACCCTCAATCCTCGATCCTCAATCTTCTATCATCAATATTCAATCCTCAATCTTCAATCCTCAATCATCAATCCTCAATCCTCAATCCTCAATCTTCAATCCTCAATACTCAATCTTCAATCCTCAATCCTCAATCCTCAATCCTCAATCCTCAATCCTCAATCCTCAATATTCAATCCTCAATACTCAGTCTTCAATCCTCAATCCTCAATTCTCAATTATCTATACTCAGTCTTCAATCTTCAATCCTCAATCCTCAATCCTCAATCCTCATTCTTCAACCCTCAATACCCAATCCTCAATCTTCAATTCTCAATCCTCAATCCTCAATCCTCAATCCTCAATCATCAATCCTCAATCTTCAATCCTCAGTCCCAAATCCTCAATCTTCAATCCTCAATCCTCAATCCTCAATCTTCAATCCTCAATACTCAATCTTCAATCCTCAATCCTCTATCCTCAATCCTCAATCCTCATTCTTCAATCCTCAATCCTCAATCCTCAATCCTCATTCTTCAATCCTCAAAACTCAGTCCTCTCTCTTCTATCCTCCATCCTCAATCCTCAATCCTCAAGCGTCAATCCTCAATCCTCAATCCTCAATCCTCAACCATCAATCTTCAATCTTCAATCCTCAATCCTCAATCCTCAATCCTCAATCCTCCTACTTCAATCCTCAATACCCAATCCTCAATCTTCAATCCTCAATCCTCAATCCTCAATCCTCTATTCGCAATCCTCAATCCTCAGTCCTCAGTCTTCAAACCTCAATCCTCAACCGTCAGCCCTCATCCTCAATCCTCAATCCTCAATCCTCAATCCACAATCTTCGATCCTCAATACTCAATCTTCAATAATCACTCCTCAATTCTCAATCCTCAATACTCAAACCTCAATTGTCAATACTCAATCCCCATTCCTCAATCTTCAATCCTTAATCCTCAATCCTCAACCCTCAATCCTCAATCCTCAATCTTCAATCCTCAATACTCAATATTCAATCCTCAATCCTCAATCCTCAATCCTCAATCCTCAATCCTCAATCCTCAACCCTCAATCCTCAATTTTCAACCATCAATACTCAATCTTCAATCCTCAATCCTCAATCCTCAATCCTCAATCCTCAATCGTCAGTCTTCAATCCTCAATACTCAATCTTCAATCCTCAATCCTCAATCCTCAATCCTCAATCCTCAATCCTCAATCCTCAATACTCAGTCTTCAATCCTCAATACTCAATCTGCAATATTCAATCCTCAATCCTCAACCCTCAATCCTCATTCTTCAATCCTCAATAACCAATCCTCAATCTTCAATCCTTAATCCTCAATCCTCAATTCCCAATCCTCAATCCTCAATCCTCAGACCTCAAACATCAATATTCAGCCCTCAGCCCTTGTCCTCAATCCACAACCATCAATACTCAATCCCCAATCTTCAATCATCAATATTCAATCCTCAATCCTCAATCCTCAATCCTCAATCCTCAATCCTCAATCCTCAATCCTCAATCCTCATTCTTCAATCCTCAACACCCAATCCTCAATCTTCAATCCTCAATCCTGAATCCTCAATCTTCAATCCTCAATACTCAGTCTTCAATCCTCAATCCTCAATCCTCAATCCTCTATACTCAGTCTTCAATCATCAATCCTCAATCCTCATTCTTCAATCCTCAAAACTCAGTCCTCTCTCTTCTATCCTCCATCCTCAATCCTCAATCCTCAATCCTCAATCCTCAAACCTCATTCTTCAATCCTCAATACTCAGTCCTCTCGCTTCTATCCTCCATCCTCAACCCTCAATCCTCAAGCGTCAATCCTCAATCATCAATCCTCAACGCTCAATCTTCAATCCTCAATTCCCAATCCTCAATCCTCAATCCTCAATCCTCAATCCGCAATCTTCAACCATCAATACTCAATCTTCAATAGTCAATACTCAATCCTCAATCCTCAATCCTCAATCCTCAATCCTCAATCCTCAATCGTCAATCCTCAATACTCAATCTTCAATCCTCAATCCTCAATACTCAATCCTCAATCCTCATTCTTCAATCCCCAACACCCAATCCTCAATCTTCAATCCTCAATCCTCATTCCTCAATCCTCAATTCTCAATCGTCAATCCTCAATTCTCAGACCTCAAACATCAATACTCAACCCTCAGACCTCGTCCTCAATCCACAACACTCAATCCTCGATCCTCAATCTTCTATCATCAATATTCAATCTTCAATTCTCAATCCTCAATCCTCAATACTCAATCCTCAATCCTCAATGTTCAATCCTCAATCCTGAATCCTCAACCTTCAGCCCTCAGTCCTTAACAATCAGTTGTCAATCCTCAAACCTCAACAGAATATCCTCAAATCACAGGTCTCAATACACAATACTCAATCTGCAATCTTCAAATCTCTATCCACAAACATCAATTCTCATCACTCAACCCTCAACACTCAGCCCCAAACCTCAATCGTCAATCCTCAATCCTCAATCCTCAATCCTCAATCCTCAATCCTCAATCCTCAATCCTCAATACTCAGTCTTCAATCCTCAATACTCAATCTGCAATCTTCAATCCTCAATCCTCAACCCTCAATCCTCATTCTTCAATCCTCAATACCCAATCCTCAATCTTCAATCCTTAATCCTCAATCCTCAATTCTCAATCCTCAATCCTCAATCCTCAGACCTCAAACATCAATATTCAGCCCTCAGCCCTTGTCCTCAATCCACAACCCTCAATACTCAATCCCCAATCTTCAATCATCAATATTCAATCCTCAATCCTCAATCCTCAATCATCAATCCTCAATCTTCAATCCTCAGTCCCAAATACTCAATCTTCAATACTCAATCCTCAATCCTCAATCTTCAATCCTCAATACTCAGTCTTCAATCCTCAATCCTCAATCCACAATCCCCAGACATCAAACACCAATATTCAGGCCTCAGTCCTCGTCCTCAATCCACATCCCTCAACCCTCAATCCTCAATATTGAATCATCAATATTCAATCTTCAATCCTCAATCCTCAATCCTCAATCCTCAATTCTCAATCCTCAATCCTCAATCCTCAGACCTCAGACATCAATACTCAACCCTTAGTCCTCGTCCTCAATACACAACCCTCAATCCTCGATCCTCAATCTTCTATCATCAATATTCAATCCTCAATCTTCAATCCTCAATACTCAATCTTCAATCCTCAATCCTCAATCCACAATCCTCAGACATCAAACACCAATATTCAGGCCTCAGTCCTCGTCCTCAATCCACATCCCTCAATCCTCAATCCCCAATATTCAATCATCAATATTCAATCTTCAATCCTCAATCCTCAATCCTCAATCCTCAATTCTCAATCCTCAATCCTCAATCCTCAGACCTCAGACATCAATTCTCAACCCTCAGTCCTCGACCTCAATCCACAACCCTCAATCCTCGATCCTCAATCTTCTATCATCAATATTCAATCCTCAATCTTCAATCCTCAATCATCAATCCTCAATCCTCAATCCTCAATCTTCAATCCTCAATACTCAATCTTCAATCCTCAATCCTCAATCCTCAATCCTCAATCCTCAATCCTCAATCCTCAATATTCAATCCTCAATACTCAGTCTTCAATCCTCAATCCTCAATTCTCAATTATCTATACTCAGTCTTCAATCTTCAATCCTCAATCCTCAATCCTCAATCCTCATTCTTCAACCCTCAATACCCAATCCTCAATCTTCAATTCTCAATCCTCAATCCTCAATCCTCAATCCTCAATCATCAATCCTCAATCTTCAATCCTCAGTCCCAAATCCTCAATCTTCAATCCTCAATCCTCAATCCTCAATCTTCAATCCTCAATACTCAATCTTCAATCCTCAATCCTCTATCCTCAATCCTCAATCCTCATTCTTCAATCCTCAATACACAATCCTCAATCTTCAATCCTCAATCCTCAATCCTCAATTCTCAATCCTCAGTCCTCAATCCTCAATCCTCAATCCTCAATCCTCAATCCTCAATATTCAATCCTCAATACTCAGTCTTCAATCCTCAATCCTCAATTCTCAATTATCTATACTCAGTCTTCAATCTTCAATCCTCAATCCTCAATCCTCAATCCTCATTCTTCAACCCTCAATACCCAATCCTCAATCTTCAATTCTCAATCCTCAATCCTCAATCCTCAATCCTCAATCATCAATCCTCAATCTTCAATCCTCAGTCCCAAATCCTCAATCTTCAATCCTCAATCCTCAATCCTCAATCTTCAATCCTCAATACTCAATCTTCAATCCTCAATCCTCTATCCTCAATCCTCAATCCTCATTCTTCAATCCTCAATACACAATCCTCAATCTTCAATCCTCAATCCTCAATCCTCAATTCTCAATCCTCAGTCCTCAATCCTCAGAACTTAAACATCAATACTCAACCCTGAGTCCTCGTCATCAATCCACAACACTCAATCCTCGAACCTGAATCTTCAATCATCAATATTCAATCTTCAATCCTCAATCCTCAATCCTCAATCCTCAATCCTCAATCCTCAGTCCTCAGTCCACAAACCTCAATTCTGAACCCTCAATCCTGCATCCTCAATCTTCAGCCCTCAGTCCTCAACAATCAGTTGTCAATCCTCAATCCCCAATAGAATATCCTCAAGTCACAGTTTTCAATACTCAATACTCAATCTGCAATATTCAAATCTCTATCCACAAACATCAATTCTCATCACTCAACCCTGAACGCTCAGTCCTCAATGTTCAATCCTCAATCCTCAATTCTCAATCTTCAATCCTCAATACTGAATCTTCAATCCTCAATCCTCAATCCTCAATCCTCAATCCTCAATCCTCAATCCTCAATCCTCAATCCCCAGTCCTCAATCTTCAATCCTCAATGCTCAATCCTCAATCCTCAATCCTCAGTCCTCAATCCTGAATCCTCAATCCTCAGACCTCAATCCTCAACAGTCAGTCCTCGTCCTCAATCCTCAACACTCAATCCTCAATCCTCTATCTTCAATCCTCAATACTCAATATTCGATCCTCAATCCTCAATCCTCAATCCTCAATCTTCAATCCTCAATCCTCAATCCTCAATACTCAATCCTCCTACTTCAATCCTCAATACCCAATCCTCAATCTTCAATCCTCAATCCTCAATCCTCAATCCTCTATTCGCAATCCTCAATCCTCAGTCCTCAGTCTTCAAACCTCAATCCTCAACCGTCAGCCCTCATCCTCAATCCTCAATCCTCAATCCTCAATCCACAATCTTCGATCCTCAATACTCAATCTTCAATAATCACTCCTCAATTCTCAATCCTCAATACTCAAACCTCAATTGTCAATACTCAATCCCCATTCCTCAATCTTCAATCCTTAATCCTCAATCCTCAACCCTCAATCCTCAATCCTCAATCTTCAATCCTCAATACTCAATATTCAATCCTCAATCCTCAATCCTCAATCCTCAATCCTCAATCCTCAATCCTCAACCCTCAATCCTCAATTTTCAACCATCAATACTCAATCTTCAATCCTCAATCCTCAATCCTCAATCCTCAATCCTCAATCGTCAGTCTTCAATCCTCAATACTCAATCTTCAATCCTCAATCCTCAATCCTCAATCCTCAATCCTCAATCCTCAATCCTCAATACTCAGTCTTCAATCCTCAATACTCAATCTGCAATATTCAATCCTCAATCCTCAACCCTCAATCCTCATTCTTCAATCCTCAATAACCAATCCTCAATCTTCAATCCTTAATCCTCAATCCTCAATTCCCAATCCTCAATCCTCAATCCTCAGACCTCAAACATCAATATTCAGCCCTCAGCCCTTGTCCTCAATCCACAACCATCAATACTCAATCCCCAATCTTCAATCATCAATATTCAATCCTCAATCCTCAATCCTCAATCCTCAATCCTCAATCCTCAATCCTCAATCCTCAATCCTCATTCTTCAATCCTCAACACCCAATCCTCAATCTTCAATCCTCAATCCTGAATCCTCAATCTTCAATCCTCAATACTCAGTCTTCAATCCTCAATCCTCAATCCTCAATCCTCTATACTCAGTCTTCAATCATCAATCCTCAATCCTCATTCTTCAATCCTCAAAACTCAGTCCTCTCTCTTCTATCCTCCATCCTCAATCCTCAATCCTCAATCCTCAATCCTCAAACCTCATTCTTCAATCCTCAATACTCAGTCCTCTCGCTTCTATCCTCCATCCTCAACCCTCAATCCTCAAGCGTCAATCCTCAATCATCAATCCTCAACGCTCAATCTTCAATCCTCAATTCCCAATCCTCAATCCTCAATCCTCAATCCTCAATCCGCAATCTTCAACCATCAATACTCAATCTTCAATAGTCAATACTCAATCCTCAATCCTCAATCCTCAATCCTCAATCCTCAATCCTCAATCGTCAATCCTCAATACTCAATCTTCAATCCTCAATCCTCAATACTCAATCCTCAATCCTCATTCTTCAATCCCCAACACCCAATCCTCAATCTTCAATCCTCAATCCTCATTCCTCAATCCTCAATTCTCAATCGTCAATCCTCAATTCTCAGACCTCAAACATCAATACTCAACCCTCAGACCTCGTCCTCAATCCACAACACTCAATCCTCGATCCTCAATCTTCTATCATCAATATTCAATCTTCAATTCTCAATCCTCAATCCTCAATACTCAATCCTCAATCCTCAATGTTCAATCCTCAATCCTGAATCCTCAACCTTCAGCCCTCAGTCCTTAACAATCAGTTGTCAATCCTCAAACCTCAACAGAATATCCTCAAATCACAGGTCTCAATACACAATACTCAATCTGCAATCTTCAAATCTCTATCCACAAACATCAATTCTCATCACTCAACCCTCAACACTCAGCCCCAAACCTCAATCGTCAATCCTCAATCCTCAATCCTCAATCCTCAATCCTCAATCCTCAATCCTCAATCCTCAATACTCAGTCTTCAATCCTCAATACTCAATCTGCAATCTTCAATCCTCAATCCTCAACCCTCAATCCTCATTCTTCAATCCTCAATACCCAATCCTCAATCTTCAATCCTTAATCCTCAATCCTCAATTCTCAATCCTCAATCCTCAATCCTCAGACCTCAAACATCAATATTCAGCCCTCAGCCCTTGTCCTCAATCCACAACCCTCAATACTCAATCCCCAATCTTCAATCATCAATATTCAATCCTCAATCCTCAATCCTCAATCATCAATCCTCAATCTTCAATCCTCAGTCCCAAATACTCAATCTTCAATACTCAATCCTCAATCCTCAATCTTCAATCCTCAATACTCAGTCTTCAATCCTCAATCCTCAATCCACAATCCCCAGACATCAAACACCAATATTCAGGCCTCAGTCCTCGTCCTCAATCCACATCCCTCAACCCTCAATCCTCAATATTGAATCATCAATATTCAATCTTCAATCCTCAATCCTCAATCCTCAATCCTCAATTCTCAATCCTCAATCCTCAATCCTCAGACCTCAGACATCAATACTCAACCCTTAGTCCTCGTCCTCAATACACAACCCTCAATCCTCGATCCTCAATCTTCTATCATCAATATTCAATCCTCAATCTTCAATCCTCAATACTCAATCTTCAATCCTCAATCCTCAATCCACAATCCTCAGACATCAAACACCAATATTCAGGCCTCAGTCCTCGTCCTCAATCCACATCCCTCAATCCTCAATCCCCAATATTCAATCATCAATATTCAATCTTCAATCCTCAATCCTCAATCCTCAATCCTCAATTCTCAATCCTCAATCCTCAATCCTCAGACCTCAGACATCAATTCTCAACCCTCAGTCCTCGACCTCAATCCACAACCCTCAATCCTCGATCCTCAATCTTCTATCATCAATATTCAATCCTCAATCTTCAATCCTCAATCATCAATCCTCAATCCTCAATCCTCAATCTTCAATCCTCAATACTCAATCTTCAATCCTCAATCCTCAATCCTCAATCCTCAATCCTCAATCCTCAATCCTCAATATTCAATCCTCAATACTCAGTCTTCAATCCTCAATCCTCAATTCTCAATTATCTATACTCAGTCTTCAATCTTCAATCCTCAATCCTCAATCCTCAATCCTCATTCTTCAACCCTCAATACCCAATCCTCAATCTTCAATTCTCAATCCTCAATCCTCAATCCTCAATCCTCAATCATCAATCCTCAATCTTCAATCCTCAGTCCCAAATCCTCAATCTTCAATCCTCAATCCTCAATCCTCAATCTTCAATCCTCAATACTCAATCTTCAATCCTCAATCCTCTATCCTCAATCCTCAATCCTCATTCTTCAATCCTCAATACACAATCCTCAATCTTCAATCCTCAATCCTCAATCCTCAATTCTCAATCCTCAGTCCTCAATCCTCAGAACTTAAACATCAATACTCAACCCTGAGTCCTCGTCCTCAATCCACAACACTCAATCCTCGAACCTGAATCTTCAATCATCAATA
Organism: Calliopsis andreniformis; assembly: GCF_051401765.1. Lineage (NCBI taxonomy): Eukaryota > Metazoa > Arthropoda > Insecta > Hymenoptera > Andrenidae > Calliopsis > Calliopsis andreniformis. The sequence goes on along the minus strand of NW_027480843.1, from coordinate 65,201 downwards.
TTCAATCTTCAATCCTCAATCCTCAATCCTCAATCCTCAATCCTCAATCCTCAGTCCTCAGTCCACAAACCTCAATTCTGAACCCTCAATCCTGCATCCTCAATCTTCAGCCCTCAGTCCTCAACAATCAGTTGTCAATCCTCAATCCCCAATAGAATATCCTCAAGTCACAGTTTTCAATACTCAATACTCAATCTGCAATCTTCAAATCTCTATCCACAAACATCAATTCTCATCACTCAACCCTGAACGCTCAGTCCTCAATGTTCAATCCTCAATCCTCAATTCTCAATCTTCAATCCTCAATACTGAATCTTCAATCCTCAATCCTCAATCCTCAATCCTCAATCCTCAATCCTCAATCCTCAATCCTCAATCCCCAGTCCTCAATCTTCAATCCTCAATGCTCAATCCTCAATCCTCAATCCTCAGTCCTCAATCCTGAATCCTCAATCCTCAGACCTCAATCCTCAACAGTCAGTCCTCGTCCTCAATCCTCAACACTCAATCCTCAATCCTCTATCTTCAATCCTCAATACTCAATATTCGATCCTCAATCCTCAATCCTCAATCCTCAATCTTCAATCCTCAATCCTCAATCCTCAATCCTCAATCCTCATACTTCAATCCTCAATACCCAATCCTCAATCTTCAATCCTCAATCCTCAATCCTCAATCCTCTATTCGCAATCCTCAATCCTCAGTCCTCAGTCTTCAAACCTCAATCCTCAACCGTCAGCCCTCATCCTCAATCCTCAATCCTCAATCCTCAATCCACAATCTTCGATCCTCAATACTCAATCTTCAATAATCAATCCTCAATTCTCAATCCTCAATACTCAAACCTCAATTGTCAATACTCAATCCCCATTCCTCAATCTTCAATCCTTAATCCTCAATCCTCAACCCTCAATCCTCAATCCTCAATCTTCAATCCTCAATACTCAATATTCAATCCTCAATCCTCAATCCTCAATCCTCAATCCTCAATCCTCAATCCTCAATCCTCAACCCTCAATCCTCAATTTTCAACCATCAATACTCAATCCTCAATACTCAATCTTCAATCCTCAATCCTCAATCCTCAATCCTCAATCCTCAATCCTCAATCCTCAATCCTCAATATTCAATCCTCAATACTCAGTCTTCAATCCTCAATCCTCAATCCTCAATCATCAATCCCCAATCCTCAATACGCAATCCTCAACCCTCAATCTTCAATCCTCAATACTCAATCTTCAATCCTCAATCTTCAATCCTCAATCCTCAATCCTCAATCCCCAATCATCAATCTTCAATCCTCAATACTCGATCTTCAATCCTCGATCCTCAGTCCTCAATTCTCATTTCTCAATCCTCAATCCTCAACCGTCAACATTCAATCCTCAATACTCAATCTTCAATCCTCAATCCTCAATCCTCAATCCACAATCCTCATTCTTCAATCCTCAATACCCAATCCTCAATCTTCAATCCTCAGTCCTCAATCCTCAATCCTCAATCCTCTCTCTTCTATCCTCCATCCTCAATCCTCAATCCTCAAGCGTCAATCCTCAATCCTCAACCCTCAACCATCAATCTTCAATCCTCAGTCCCCAATCCTCAATCTTCTATCCTCAATACTTAATCCTCAATCCTCAATCCTCAATCCTCAATCTTCAATCCTCAATACTCAATCTTCAATCCTCAATCCTCAATCCTCAATCCTCAATCCTCAACCCTCAATCCTCAGTCCTCAAGCCTCAATCCCGAATCCTGAATCCTGAATCCTCAATCTTCAGCACTCTGTCCTCAAAAATCAATTGTCAATCCTCAATACTCAATTGGATATCCTCGATTCAAATATTTCAATCGCCAACCCTCATTCTTCAATCCACAATACCCAATCCTCAATCCTCAATCCTCAATCCTCAATCCTCAATCCTCAATCATCAATCCTCAATCTTCAATCCTCAGTCCCAAATACTCAATCTTCAATACTCAATCCTCAATCCTCAATCTTCAATCCTCAATCCTCAATTCTCAATCTTCGATCCTCAATACTGAATCTTCAATCCTCAATCCTCAATCCTCAATCCTCAATCCTCAATCATCAATCCTCAATCCTCAATCCCCAGTCCTCAATCTTCAATCCTCAATGCTCAATCCTCAATCCCCAATCCTCAGTCCTCAATCCTGAATCCTCAATCCTCAGACCTCAATCCTCAACAGTCAGTCCTCGTCCTCAATCCTCAACACTCAATCCTCAATCCTCTACCATCAATCCTCAATACTCAATATTCGATCCTCAATCCTCAATCCTCAATCCTCAATCTTCAATCCTCAATCCTCAATCCTCAATCCTCAATCCTCATACTTCAATCCTCAATACCCAATCCTCAATCTTCAATCCTCAATCCTCAATCCTCTATTCGCAATCCTCAATCCTCAGTCCTCAGTCTTCAAACCTCAATCCTCAACCGTCAGCCCTCATCCTCAATCCTCAATCCTCAATCCTCAATCCTCAATCTTCAATCCTCAGTACTCAATCCTCAATCCTCAATCCTCAATCCTCAATCTTTAATCCTCAATACTCAATCGTCAATCCTCAATCCTCAATCCTCAATCCTCAATCCTCAACCCTCAATCCTCAGTCTTCAAACATCAATCCCGAATCCTCAATCCAGAATCCTCAATCTTCAGCACTCAGTCCTCAAAAATCAATTGTCAAACCTCAATACTCAATAGAATATCCTCAATTCACATATTTCAATCCTCAACCCTCATTCTTCAATCCTCAATACCCAATACCCAATCTTCAATCCTCAATCCTCAATCCTCAATCCTCAATCATCAATCCTCAATCTCCAATCCTCAGTCCCAAATCCTCAATCTTCAATACTCAATCCTCAATCCTCAATCTTCAATCCTCAGTACTCAATCTTCAATCCTCAATCCTCAATCTTCAATCCTCAATACTCAATCTTCAATCCTCAATCCTCAACTCTCGGTCCTCAATCCTCAATCGTCAATCTCCAATCCTGAATACTCAACATGCAATCCTCAATCCTCAATCCCCAATCCTCAATCTTCAATCCTCAATCATCAATCCTCAATCCTCAATCCTCAATCTTCAATCCTCAATACTCAATCTTCAATCCTCAATCCTCAATCCTCAATCCTCAATCCTCAATCTTCAATCCTCAATACTCAGTCTTCAAACATCAATCCCGAATCCTCAATCCTGAATCCTCAATCTTCAGCACTCAGTCCTCAAAAATCAATTGTCAAACCTCAATACTCAATAGAATATCCTCAATTCACATATTTCAATCCTCAACCCTCATTCTTCAATCCTCAATACCCAATACCCAATCTTCAATCCTCAATCCTCAATCCTCAATCCTCAATCATCAATCCTCAATCTTCAATCCTCAGTCCCAAATCCTCAATCTTCAATACTCAATCCTCAATCCTCAATCTTCAATCCTCAGTACTCAATCCTCAATCCTCAATCCTCAATCCTCAATCTTCAATCCTCAATACTCAATCGTCAATCCTCAATCCTCAATCCTCAATCCTCAATCCTCAACCCTCAATCCTCAGTCTTCAAACATCAATCCCGAATCCTCAATCCTGAATCCTCAATCTTCAGCACTCAGTCCTCAAAAATCAATTGTCAAACCTCAATACTCAATAGAATATCCTCAATTCACATATTTCAATCCTCAACCCTCATTCTTCAATCCTCAATACCCAATACCCAATCTTCAATCCTCAATCCTCAATCCTCAATCCTCAATCATCAATCCTCAATCTCCAATCCTCAGTCCCAAATCCTCAATCTTCAATACTCAATCCTCAATCCTCAATCTTCAATCCTCAGTACTCAATCTTCAATCCTCAATCCTCAATCTTCAATCCTCAATACTCAATCTTCAATCCTCAATCCTCAACTCTCGGTCCTCAATCCTCAATCGTCAATCTCCAATCCTGAATACTCAACATGCAATCCTCAATCCTCAATCCCCAATCCTCAATCTTCAATCCTCAATCATCAATCCTCAATCCTCAATCCTCAATCTTCAATCCTCAATACTCAATCTTCAATCCTCAATCCTCAATCCTCAATCCTCAATCCTCAATCCTCAATCCTCAATCCTCAATATTCAATCCTCAATACTCAGTCTTCAATCCTCAATCCTCAATCCTCAATCATCAATCCCCAATCCTCAATACGCAATCCTCAACCCTCAATCTTCAATCCTCAATACTCAATCTTCAATCCTCAATCTTCAATCCTCAATCCTCAATCCTCAATCCCCAATCATCAATCTTCAATCCTCAATACTCGATCTTCAATCCTCGATCCTCAGTCCTCAATTCTCATTTCTCAATACTCAATCCTCAACCGTCAACATTCAATCCTCAATACTCAATCTTCAATCCTCAATCCTCAATCCTCAATCCACAATCCTCATTCTTCAATCCTCAATACCCAATCCTCAATCTTCAATCCTCAGTCCTCAATCCTCAATCCTCAATCCTCTCTCTTCTATCCTCCATCCTCAATCCTCAATCCTCAAGCGTCAATCCTCAATCCTCAACCCTCAACCATCAATCTTCAATCCTCAGTCCCCAATCCTCAATCTTCTATCCTCAATACTTAATCCTCAATCCTCAATCCTCAATCCTCAATCTTCAATCCTCAATACTCAATCTTCAATCCTCAATCCTCAATCCTCAATCCTCAATCCTCAACCCTCAATCCTCAGTCCTCAAGCCTCAATCCCGAATCCTGAATCCTGAATCCTCAATCTTCAGCACTCTGTCCTCAAAAATCAATTGTCAATCCTCAATACTCAATAGGATATCCTCGATTCAAATATTTCAATCGCCAACCCTCATTCTTCAATCCACAATACCCAATCCTCAATCCTCAATCCTCAATCCTCAATCCTCAATCCTCAATCATCAATCCTCAATCTTCAATCCTCAGTCCCAAATACTCAATCTTCAATACTCAATCCTCAATCCTCAATCTTCAATCCTCAATCCTCAATTCTCAATCTTCGATCCTCAATACTGAATCTTCAATCCTCAATCCTCAATCCTCAATCCTCAATCCTCAATCATCAATCCTCAATCCTCAATCCCCAGTCCTCAATCTTCAATCCTCAATGCTCAATCCTCAATCCTCAATCCTCAGTCCTCAATCCTGAATCCTCAATCCTCAGACCTCAATCCTCAACAGTCAGTCCTCGTCCTCAATCCTCAACACTCAATCCTCAATCCTCTACCATCAATCCTCAATACTCAATATTCGATCCTCAATCCTCAATCCTCAATCCTCAATCTTCAATCCTCAATCCTCAATCCTCAATCCTCAATCCTCATACTTCAATCCTCAATACCCAATCCTCAATCTTCAATCCTCAATCCTCAATCCTCTATTCGCAATCCTCAATCCTCAGTCCTCAGTCTTCAAACCTCAATCCTCAACCGTCAGCCCTCATCCTCAATCCTCAATCCTCAATCCTCAATCCTCAATCTTCAATCCTCAGTACTCAATCCTCAATCCTCAATCCTCAATCCTCAATCTTTAATCCTCAATACTCAATCGTCAATCCTCAATCCTCAATCCTCAATCCTCAACCCTCAATCCTCAGTCTTCAAACATCAATCCCGAATCCTCAATCCAGAATCCTCAATCTTCAGCACTCAGTCCTCAAAAATCAATTGTCAAACCTCAATACTCAATAGAATATCCTCAATTCACATATTTCAATCCTCAACCCTCATTCTTCAATCCTCAATACCCAATACCCAATCTTCAATCCTCAATCCTCAATCCTCAATCCTCAATCATCAATCCTCAATCTCCAATCCTCAGTCCCAAATCCTCAATCTTCAATACTCAATCCTCAATCCTCAATCTTCAATCCTCAGTACTCAATCTTCAATCCTCAATCCTCAATCTTCAATCCTCAATACTCAATCTTCAATCCTCAATCCTCAACTCTCGGTCCTCAATCCTCAATCGTCAATCTCCAATCCTGAATACTCAACATGCAATCCTCAATCCTCAATCCCCAATCCTCAATATTCAATCCTCAATCCTCAATCCTCAATCCTCAATCCTCAACCCTCAGTCCTCAAACCTCAATCCTGAATTCTCAATCTTCAGACATCAGACCTCAACTATCAGACGTCAATCCTCAATCCTCAATAGAATATCATCAATTCACAGTCTTCAATACTCAATACTCAAACTGCAATCTTCAAGTCTCTATCCACAAACATCAATTCTCATCACTCAACCCTCAACACTCAGTCCCCAATACTCAATCTTCAATCCCCAATCCTCAATACGCAATCCTCAACCCTCAATCTTCAATCCTCAATACTCAATCTTCAATCCTCAATCTTCAATCCTCAATCCTCAATCCTCAATCCCCAATCATCAATCTTCAATCCTCAATACTCGATCTTCAATCCTCGATCCTCAGTCCTCAATTCTCAATCCTTAATCCTCAATCCTCAACCGTCAACATTCAATCCTCAATACTCAATCTTCAATCCTCAATCCTCAATCCTCAATCCACAATCCTCATTCTTCAATCCTCAATACCCAATCCTCAATCTTCAATCCTCAGTCCTCAATCCTCAATCCTCAATCCTCTCTCTTCTATCCTCCATCCTCAATCCTCAATCCTCAAGCGTCAATCCTCAATCCTCAACCCTCAACCATCAATCTTCAATCCTCAGTCCCCAATCCTCAATCTTCTATCCTCAATACTTAATCCTCAATCCTCAATCCTCAATCCTCAATCTTCAATCCTCAATACTCAATCTTCAATCCTCAATCCTCAATCCTCAATCCTCAATCCTCAACCCTCAATCCTCAGTCCTCAAGCCTCAATCCCGAATCCTGAATCCTGAATCCTCAATCTTCAGCACTCTGTCCTCAAAAATCAATTGTCAATCCTCAATACTCAATAGGATATCCTCGATTCAAATATTTCAATCGTCAACCCTCATTCTTCAGTCCACAATACCCAATCCTCAATCCTCAATCCTCAATCCTCAATCCTCAATCCTCAATCATCAATCCTCAATCTTCAATCCTCAGTCCCAAATACTCAATCTTCAATACTCAATCCTCAATCCTCAATCTTCAATCCTCAATCCTCAATTCTCAATCTTCGATCCTCAATACTGAATCTTCAATCCTCAATCCTCAATCCTCAATCCTCAATCCTCAATCATCAATCCTCAATCCTCAATCCCCAGTCCTCAATCTTCAATCCTCAATGCTCAATCCTCAATCCTCAATCCTCAGTCCTCAATCCTGAATCCTCAATCCTCAGACCTCAATCCTCAACAGTCAGTCCTCGTTCTCAATCCTCAACACTCAATCCTCAATCCTCTACCATCAATCCTCAATACTCAATATTCGATCCTCAATCCTCAATCCTCAATCCTCAATCTTCAATCCTCAATCCTCAATCCTCAATCCTCAATCCTCATACTTCAATCCTCAATACCCAATCCTCAATCTTCAATCCTCAATCCTCAATCCTCTATTCGCAATCCTCAATCCTCAGTCCTCAGTCTTCAAACCTCAATCCTCAACCGTCAGCCCTCATCCTCAATCCTCAATCCTCAATCCTCAATCCACAATCTTCAATCCTCAATACTCAATCTTCAATAATCAATCCTCAATTCTCAATCCTCAATACTCAAACCTCAATTGTCAATACTCAATCCCCATTCCTCAATCTTCAATCCTTAATCCTCAATCCTCAATCTTCAATCCTCAATACTCAATATTCAATCCTCAATCCTCAATCCTCAATCCTCAATCCTCAATCCTCAACCCTCAATCCTCAATTTTCAACCATCAATACTCAATCTTCAATCCTCAATCCTCAATCCTCAATCCTCAATCCTCAATCGTAAGTCTTCAATCCTCAATACTCAATCTTCAATCCTCAATCCTCAATCCTCAATCCTCAATCCTCAATCCTCAATCCTCAATACTCAGTCTTCAATCCTCAATACTCAATCTGCAATCTTCAATCCTCAATCCTCAACCCTCAATCCTCATTCTTCAATCCTCAATAACCAATCCTCAATCTTCAATCCTTAATCCTCAATCCTCAATTCTCAATCCTCAATCCTCAATCCTCAGACCTCAAACATCAATATTCAGCCCTCAGCCCTTGTCCTCAATCCACAACCCTCAATACTCAATCCCCAATCTTCAATCATCAATATTCAATCCTCAATCCTCAATCCTCAATCCTCAATCCTCAATCCTCAATCCTCAATCCTCAATCCTCATTCTTCAATCCTCAACACCCAATCCTCAATCTTCAATCCTCAATCCTGAATCCTCAATCTTCAATCCTCAATACTCAATCTTCAATCCTCAATCCTCAATCCTCAATCCTCTATACTCAGTCTTCAATCATCAATCCTCAATCCTCAATCCTCAATCCTCATTCTTCAATCCTCAAAACTCAGTCCTCTCTCTTCTATCCTCCATCCTCAATCCTCAATCCTCAAGCGTCAATCCTCAATCCTCAATCCTCAATCCTCAACCATCAATCTTCAATCCTCAGTCCCCAATCCTCAATCTTCTATCCTCAATACTTAATCCTCAATCCTCAATCCTCAATCCTCAATCTTCAATCCTCAATACTCAATCGTCAATCCTCAATCCTCAATCCTCAATCCTCAATCCTCAACCCTCAATCCTCAGTCTTCAAACATCAATCCCGAATCCTCAATCCTGAATCATCAATCTTCAGCACTCAGTCCTCAAAAATCAATTGTCAAACCTCAATACTCAATAGAATATCCTCAATTCACATATTTCAATCCTCAACCCTCATTCTTCAATCCTCAATACCCAATCCCCAATCTTCAATCCTCAATCCTCAATCCTCAATCCTCAATCATCAATCCTCAATCTTCAATACCCAGTCCCAAATCCTCAATCTTCAATACTCAATCCTCAATCCTCAATCTTCAATCCTCAGTACTCAATCTTCAATCCTCAATCCTCAATCTTCAATCCTCAATACTCAATCTTCAATCCTCAATCCTCAACTCTCGGTCCTCAATCCTCAATCGTCAATCTCCAATCCTGAATACTCAACATGCAATCCTCAATCCTCAATCCCCAATCCTCAATCTTCAATCCTCAATCATCAATCCTCAATCCTCAATCCTCAATCTTCAATCCTCAATACTCAATCTTCAATCCTCAATCCTCAATCCTCAATCCTCAATCCTCAATCCTCAATCCTCAATATTCAATCCTCAATACTCAGTCTTCAATCCTCAATCCTCAATTCTCAATTATCTATACTCAGTCTTCAATCTTCAATCCTCAATCCTCAATCCTCAATCCTCATTCTTCAATCCTCAATACCCAATCCTCAATCTTCAATTCTCAATCCTCAATCCTCAATCATCAATCCTCAATCATCAATCCTCAATCTTCAATCCTCAGTCCCAAATCCTCAATCTTCAATCCTCAATCCTCAATCCTCAATCTTCAATCCTCAATACTCAATCTTCAATCCTCAATCCTCTATCCTCAATCCTCAATCCTCATTCTTCAATCCTCAATACACAATCCTCAATCTTCAATCCTCAATCCTCAATCCTCAATTCTCAATCCTCAGTCCTCAATCCTCAGAACTTAAACATCAATACTCAACCCTGAGTCCTCGTCCTCAATCCACAACACTCAATCCTCGAACCTGAATCTTCAATCATCAATATTCAATCTTCAATCCTCAATCCTCAATCCTCAATCCTCAATCCTCAATCCTCAGTCCTCAGTCCACAAACCTCAATTCTGAACCCTCAATCCTGCATCCTCAATCTTCAGCCCTCAGTCCTCAACAGTCAGTTGTCAATCCTCAATCCCCAATAGAATATCCTCAAGTCACAGTTTTCTATACTCAATACTCAATCTGCAATCTTCAAATCTCTATCCACAAACATCAATTCTCATCACTCAACCCTGAACGCTCAGTCCTCAATGTTCAATCCTCAATCCTCAATTCTCAATCTTCAATCCTCAATACTGAATCTTCAATCCTCAATCCTCAATCCTCAACCCTCAATCCTCAATCCTCAATCCTCAATCCTCAATCCCCAGTCCTCAATCTTCAATCCTCAATGCTCAATCCTCAATCCTCAGTCCTCAATCCTGAATCCTCAATCCTCAGACCTCAATCCTCAACAGTCAGTCCTCGTCCTCAATCCTCAACACTCAATCCTCAATCCTCTATCTTCAATCCTCAATACTCAATATTCGATCCTCAATCCTCAATCTTCAATCCTCAATCCTCAATCCTCAATCCTCAATCCTCATACTTCAATCCTCAATACCCAATCCTCAATCTTCAATCCTCAATCCTCAATCCTCTATTCGCAATCCTCAATCCTCAGTCCTCAGTCTTCAAACCTCAATCCTCAACCGTCAGCCCTCATCCTCAATCCTCAATCCTCAATCCTCAATCCACAATCTTCAATCCTCAATACTCAATCTTCAATAATCAATCCTCAATTCTCAATCCTCAATACTCAAACCTCAATTGTCAATACTCAATCCCCATTCCTCAATCTTCAATCCTTAATCCTCAATCCTCAACCCTCAATCCTCAATCCTCAATCTTCAATCCTCAATATTCAATATTCAATCCTCAATCCTCAATCCTCAATCCTCAATCCTCAATCCTCAATCCTCAACCCTCAATCCTCAATTTTCAACCATCAATACTCAATCTTCAATCCTCAATCCTCAATCCTCAATCCTCAATCCTCAATCGTCAGTCTTCAATCCTCAATACTCAATCTGCAATCTTCAATCCTCAATCCTCGACCCTCAATCCTCATTCTTCAATCCTCAATAACCAATCCTCAATCTTCAATCCTTAATCCTCAATCCTCAATTCCCAATCCTCAATCCTCAATCCTCAGACCTCAAACATCAATATTCAGCCCTCAGCCCTTGTCCTCAATCCACAACCCTCAATACTCAATCCCCAATCTTCAATCATCAATATTCAATCCTCAATCCCCAATCCTCAATCCTCAATCCTCAATCCTCAATCCTCAATCCTCAATCCTCATTCTTCAATCCTCAACACCCAATCCTCAATCTTCAATCCTCAATCCTGAATCCTCAATCTTCAATCCTCAATACTCAATCTTCAATCCTCAATCCTCAATCCTCAATCCTCTATACTCAGTCTTCAATCATCAATCCTCAATCCTCAATCCTCAATCCTCATTTTTCAATCCTCAAAACTCAGTCCTCTCTCTTCTATCCTCCATCCTCAATCCTCAATCCTCAAGCGTCAATCCTCAATCCTCAATCCTCAATCCTCAACCATCAATCTTCAATCCTCAGTCCCCAATCCTCAATCTTCTATCCTCAATACTTAATCCTCAATCCTCAATCCTCAATCCTCAATCTTCAATCCTCAATACTCAATCGTCAATCCTCAATCCTCAATCCTCAATCCTCAATCCTCAACCCTCAATCCTCAGTCTTCAAACATCAATCCCGAATCCTCAATCCTGAATCCTCAATCTTCAGCACTCAGTCCTCAAAAATCAATTGTCAAACCTCAATACTCAATAGAATATCCTCAATTCACATATTTCAATCCTCAACCCTCATTCTTCAATCCTCAATACCCAATCCCCAATCTTCAATCCTCAATCCTCAATCCTCAATCCTCAATCATCAATCCTCAATCTTCAATCCTCAGTCCCAAATCCTCAATCTTCAATACTCAATCCTCAATCCTCAATCTTCAATCCTCAGTACTCAATCTTCAATATCCAATCCTCAATCTTCAATCCTCAATACTCAATCTTCAATCCTCAATCCTCAACTCTCGGTCCTCAATCCTCAATCGTCAATCTCCAATCCTGAATACTCAACATGCAATCCTCAATCCTCAATCCCCAATCCTCAATCTTCAATCCTCAATCATCAATCCTCAATCCTCAATCCTCAATCTTCAATCCTCAATACTCAATCTTCAATCCTCAATCCTCAATCCTCAATCCTCAATCCTCAATCCTTAATCCTCAATATTCAATCCTCAATACTCAGTCTTCAATCCGCAATCCTCAATCCTCAATCCTCAATCCACAATCCTCATTCTTCAATCCTCAATACCCACTCCTCATTCTTCAATCCTCAATACCTAATCCTCAATCTACAATCCTCAATCCTCAATCCTCAACTCTCAATCCTCGATCCTCAGTCCTCAGTCCTCAAACCTCAATCCTCAACCCTCAGTCCTCAAACCTCAATCCTGAATTCTCAATCATCAGACATCAGACCTCAACTATCAGACGTCAATCCTCAATCCTCAATAGAATATCATCAATTCACAGTTTTCAATACTCAATACTCAATCTGCAATCTTCAAGTCTCTATCCACAAACATCAATTCTCATCACTCAACCCTCAACACTCAGTCCCCAATACTCAATCTTCAATCCCCAATCCTCAATACGCAATCCTCAATCCTCAATCTTCAATCCTCAATACTCAATCTTCAATCCTCAATCTTCAATCCTCAATCCTCAATCCTCAATCCCCAATCATCAATCTTCAATCCTCAATACTCGATCTTCAATCCTCGATCCTCAGTCCTCAATTCTCAATCCTCAATCCTCAATCCTCAACCGTCAACATTCAATCCTCAATACTCAATCTTCAATCCTCAATCCTCAATCCTCAATCCACAATCCTCATTCTTCAATCCTCAATACCCAATCCTCAATCTTCAGTCCTCAGTCCTCAATCCTCAATCCTCAATCCTCTCTCTTCTATCCTCCATCCTCAATCCTCAATCCTCAAGCGTCAATCCTCAATCCTCAACCCTCAACCATCAATCTTCAATCCTCAGTCCCCAATCCTCAATCTTCTATCCTCAATACTTAATCCTCAATCCTCAATCCTCAATCCTCAATCTTCAATCCTCAATACTCAATCTTCAATCCTCAATCCTCAATCCTCAATCCTCAATCCTCAACCCTCAATCCTCAGTCCTCAAGCCTCAATCCCGAATCCTGAATCCTGAATCCTCAATCTTCAGCACTCTGTCCTCAAAAATCAATTGTCAATCCTCAATACTCAATAGGATATCCTCAATTCAAATATTTCAATCGTCAACCCTCATTCTTCAATCCACAATACCCAATCCTCAATCCTCAATCCTCAATCCTCAATCCTCAATCCTCAATCCTCAATCATCAATCCTCAATCTTCAATCCTCAGTCCCAAATACTCAATCTTCAATACTCAATCCTCAATCCTCAATCTTCAATCCTCAATACTCAATCTTCAATCCTCAATCCTCAAACCACAATCCTCATACATCAAACGCCAATATTCAACCCTCAGTCCTCGTCCTCAATCCACAACCCTCAATCCTCAATCCTCAATATTCAATCATCAATATTCAATCTTCAATCCTCAATCCTCAATCCTCAATCCTCAATACTCAATCCTCAATCCTCAATCTTTAATCCTCAATCCTCAATCCTCAATCCTCAATCCGCAACCTTCAACCCTCAATACTCAATGTTCAATCCTCAATCCTCAATCCTCAATCCTCATTCCTCAACCCTCAATCCTCAATCTTCAATCCTCAATACTCAATCTTCAATCCTCAATCCTCAATCCTCAATCCTGAATCCTCACTCTTCAATCCTCAACACCCAATCCTCAATCTTCAATCCTCAATCCTCAATCCTCAATCCTCAATTCTCAATCCTCAATCCTCAATCCTCAGACCTCAGACATCAATTCTCAACCCTCAGACCTCGTCCTCAATCCACAACCCTCAATCCTCGATCCTCAATCTTCTATCATCAATATTCAATCCTCAATCTTCAATCCTCAATCATCAATCCTCAATCCTCAATCCTCAATCTTCAATCCTCAATACTCAATCTTCAATCCTCAATCCTCAATCCTCAATCCTCAATCCTCAATCCTCAATCCTCAATATTCAATCCTCAATCCTCAATCCTCAATTCTCAATCCTCAATCCTCAATCCTCAGATCTCAAACATCAATACTCAACCATCAGTCCTCGTCCTCAAACCACAACCCTCAATCCTCGATCCTCAACCTTCAATCATCAATACTCAATCTTCAATCCTCAATCCTCAATTCTCAATTATCTATTCTCAGTCTTCAATCTTCAATCCTCAATCCTCAATCCTCAATCCTCATTCTTCAATCCTCAATACACAATCCTCAATCTTCAATCCTCAATCCTCAATCCTCAATTCTCAATCCTCAATCCTCAATCCTCAGAACTCAAACATCAATACTCAACCCTGAGTCCTCGTCCTCAATCCACAACACTCAATCCTCAATCCTCAATCTTCAATCCTCAAACCTCAATTCTCAATCCTCAACCCTCAATCCTCAGTCCTCAAACCTCAATCCTTAATCCTCAATCCTGAATCCTCAATCTTCAGCCATCAGTCCTCAACAATCAGTTGTCAATCCTCAATCCTCAATAGAATATCCTCAATTCACAGGTCTCAATACTCAATACTCAACCTGCAATCTTCAAATCTCTATCCACATACATCAATTCTCATCACTCAACTCTCAACACTCAGTCCCCAATCCTCAATCTTTAATCCTCAATCCTCAGTCCACAATCGTCAGACCTTAAACAACAGTATTCAACCCTCAGTCCTCGTCCTCAATCCTCAATCCTCAATCCTCAATCCACAGTCCTCAAACCTCAATCCTGAATCCTCAACCTTCAGCCCTCAGTCCTTAACAATCAGTTGTCAATCCTCAAACCTCAATAGAATATCCTCAATTCACAGGTCTCAATACACAATACTCAATCTGCAATCTTCAAATCTCTATCCACAAACATCAATTCTCATCACTCAACCCTCAACACTCAGCCCCAAACCTCAATCTTCAATCCTCAATCCTCAATCCTCAATACTCAACCATCAATCCTCAATTCTCAATACTCTATAGAATATCCTGAATTCTCATGGTTCAATACTCAGTCCGCAAAGTTCAATAATCATATCTCAGTCCTCAAACATCAATTCTCAACACTCAATCCTCAATACTCAGTCCTCTCTCTTCAATCCTCCATCCTCAATCTTCAATCCTCAAGCGTCAATCCCCAATCCTCAATCCTCAACCCTCAATCCTCAGTCCTCAACCCTCAACCCGGAATCCTCAATCCTGAATCCTCAATCTTCAGCCGTCGGTCCTCAACAATCAATTGTCAATCCTCAATCCTCAATAGAATATCCTCAATTCACAGATTTCAATACTCAATCCCCATTCTTCAATCTCCAAATCTCAATCCACAAACATCAATTCTCATCACTCAACCCTCAACACTCAGTCCTCAATCTTGAATCCTCAATCCTGAATCCTCAATCTTCAATCCTCAATACTCTATCTTCAATTCTCAATCCTCAATTCTCAATCATCTATACTCAGTCTTCAATCCTCAATCCTCAATCCTCAATCCTCAATCCTCAATCCTCATCCTTCAATCCTCAATACTCAGTCCTCTCTCTTCTCTCCTCAATACTCAATCCTCAATCCTCAATCCTCAATTCTCAATCCTCAATCCTCAATCCTTAGAACTCAAACATCAATACTCAACCCTGAGTCCTCGTCCTGAATCCACAACACTCAATCCTCAATACTCAATCTTCAATCCTCAAACCTCAATCCTTAATCCTCAATCCTCAATCCTCAATCTTCAATCCTCAATTCTCAATCCTCTATTCGCAATCCTCAATCCTCAGTCCTCAGTACTCAAACCTCAATCCTCAACCCTCAGCCCTCATCCTCAATCCTCAATCCTCAACCCTCAATCCTCAATCCACAATCTTCAATCCTCAATACTCAATCTTCAATAATCAATCCTCAATCCTCAATCCTCAATACTCAAACCTCAATTGTCAATCCTCAGTCCCCAATCCTCAATCTTCAATCCTCAATCCTCAATCCTCAATCCTCAATCCTCAAACCTCAATCATCAATCCTCAATACTCAATATTCAATCCTCAATCCTCAATCCTGAATCCTAAATCCTCAATCCTCGATCCTCAATCCTCTATTTTCAATCCTCAATACTCAATCTTCAATCCAAAATCCTCAATCCTCAATCCTCAATCCTCAATCGTCAGTCTTCAATCCTCAATACTCATTCTTCAATACTCAATCCTCAATCCTCAATCCTCAATCCTCAATCCTCAGTCCTCAATACTCTGTCTTCAATCCTCAATACTCAATCTGCAATATTCAATCCTCAATCCTCAATCCTCAATCCTCATTCTTCAATCCTCAATACCCAATCCTCAATCTTCAATCCTCAATCCTCAATCCTCAATTCTCAATCCTCAATCCTCAATCCTCAGACCTCAAACATCAATATTCAACCCTCAGTCCTTGTCCTCAATCCACAACCCTCAATCCTCAATCCTTAATCTTCAATCATCAATATTCAATCCTCAATCCTCAATCCTCAATCCTCAATCCTCAATCCTCAATCCTCAATCCTCAATCCTCATTCTTCAATCCTCAACACCCAATCCTCAATCTTCAATCCTCAATCCTGAATCCTCAATCTTCAATCCTCAATACTCAATCTTCAATCCTCAATCCACAATTCTCAATCCTCTATACGCAGTCTTCAATCCTGAATCCTCAATCCTCAATCCTCAAACCTCATTCTTCAATCCTCAATACTCAGTCCTCGCTCTTCTATCCTCCATCCTCAATCCTCAATCCTCAAGCGTCAATCCTCAATCATCAATCCTCAACCCTCAATCTTCAATCCTCAGTCCCCAATCCTCAATCCTCAATCCTCAATCCTCAATCCGCAATCTTCAACCATCAATACTCAATCTTCAATCCTCGATCCTCAATCCACAATCCTCAATCCTCAATCCTCTATCCTCAATCCTCAATCCTCAATCCTCAATACTCAATCTTCAATCCTCAATCCTCAATACTCAATCCTCAATCCTCATTCTTCAATCCTCAACACCCAATCCTCAATCTTCAATCCTCAATCCTCAATCCTCAATCCTCAATTCTCAATCCTCAATCCACAATTCTCAGACCTCAAACATCAATACTCAACCCTCAGTCCTCGTCCTCAATCCACAATCCTCAATCCTCGATCCTCAATCTTCTATCATCAATATTCAATCTTCAATTCTCAATCCTCAATCCTCAATACTCAATCCTCAATCCTCAATGTTCAATCATCAATACTCAATCTTCAATAATCAATCCTCAATTCTCAATCCTCAGTACTCAAACCGCAATTGTCAATCCTCAATCCCCAATCCTCAATCTTCAATCCTCAATCCTCAATCCTCAATCCTCAATCCTCAAACCTCAATCATCAATCCTCAATACCCAATCCTCAATCTTCAATCCCCAATCCGCAATCCTCAATTCTCAATCCTCAGTCCTCAATCCTCAGACCTCAAACATCAATATTCAACCCTCAGACCTCGTCCTCAATCCACAACACTCAATCCTCGATCCTCAATCTTCTATCATCAATATTCGATCTTCAATCCTCAATCCTCAATCCTCAATACTCAATCCTCAATCCTCAATGTTCAATCCTCAATACCCAATCCTCAATCTTCAATCCTCAATCCTCAATCCTCAATCCTCAATCCTCAATCCTCAATCCTCAGTCCTCAAACCTCAATCCTGAATCCTCAATCCTGAATCCTCAACCTTCAGCCCTCAGTCCTTAACAATCAGTTGTCAATCCTCAATCCTCAATAGAATATCCTCAATTCACAGGTCTCAATACACAATACTCAATCTGCAATCTTCAAATCTCTATCCACAAACATCAATTCTCATCACTCAACCCTAAACACTCAGCCCCAATCCTTAATCTTCAATCCTCAATACTCAATCCACAGTCCTCAATCCTCAAACTTCAATCCTCAATCCTCAATCCTCAATACTCAATCCTCAGTCCTCAATGTTCAATCCTCAATACCCAATCCTCAATCTTCAATCCTCCATCCTCAATCCTCAATCCTCAATCCTCAATCCTCAGTCCTCAGTCCACAAACCTCATTCTTCAATCCTCAATACACAATCCTCAATCTTCAATCCTCAGTCCTCAATCCTCAATCCTCAATCCTCAATCATGAATCCTCAACTTCAGTCCTCAATCCTCAATCTTCAATCCTCAATCTTCAATACTCAATACTCAATCTTCAATCCTCAATCCTCAATCCTCAATCCTCAATCCTCATTCATCAATCCTCAACACCCAATCCTCAATCTTCAACCCTCAATCCTCAATCCTCAATTCTCAATCCTCAATCCTCAATCCTCAGACCTCAAACATCAATACTCAACCCTCAGTCCTCGTCCTCAATCCACAACACTCAATCCTCGATCCTCAACCTTCAGTCATCAACACTCAATCTTCAATCCTCAATCCTCAATTCGCAATCCTCTATACTCAGTCTTCAATCTTCAATCCTCAATCCTCAATCCTCTATCCTCATTCTTCAATCCTCAAAACTCAGTCCTCTCTCTTCTATCCTCCATCCTCAATCCTCAATCCTCAAGCGTCAATCCTCAATCCTCAATCCTCAACAATCAATCTTCAATCCTCAGTCCCCAATCCTCAATCTTCTATCCTCAATACTTAATCCTCAATCCTCAATCCTCAATCCTCAATCCTCAATCCTCAATCCTCAATCCTCAATCCTCAGTCCTCAAACCTCAATCCTGAATCCTCAATCCCGAATCCTCAACCTTCAGCCCTCAGTCCTTAACAATCAGTTGTCAATCCTCAATCCTCAATAGAATATCCTCAATTCACGGGTCTCAATACACAATACTCAATCTGCAATCTTCAAATCTCTATCCACAAACATAAATTCTCATCACTCAACCCTCAACACTCAGCCCCAATCCTCAATCTTCAATCCTCAGTCCCAAATCCTCAATCTTCAATCCTCAATCCTCAATCCTCAATCTTCAATCCTCAATACTCAATCTTCAATCCTCGATCCTCTATCCTCAATCCTCAATCCTCATTCTTCAATCCTCAATACACAATCCTCAATCTTCAATCCTCAATCCTCAATCCTCAATTCTCAATCCTCAGTCCTCAATCCTCAGAACTTAAACATCAATACTCAACCCTGAGTCCTCGTCCTCAATCCACAACACTCAATCCTCGAACCTGAATCTTCAATCATCAATATTCAATCTTCAATCCTCAATCCTCAATCTTCAATCCTCAATCCTCAATCCTCAATCCTCAATCCTCAATCCTCAGTCCTCAGTCCACAAACCTCAATTCTGAACCCTCAATCCTGCATCCTCAATCTTCAGCCCTCAGTCCTCAACAATCAGTTGTCAATCCTCAATCCCCAATAGAATATCCTCAAGTCACAGTTTTCAATACTCAATACTCAATCTGCAATCTTCAAATCTCTATCCACAAACATCAATTCTCATCACTCAACCCTGAACGCTCAGTCCTCAATGTTCAATCCTCAATCCTCAATTCTCAATCTTCAATCCTCAATACTGAATCTTCAATCCTCAATCCTCAATCCTCAATCCTCAATCCTCAATCCTCAATCCTCAATCCCCAGTCCTCAATCTTCAATCCTCAATGCTCAATCCTCAATCCTCAATCCTCAGTCCTCAATCCTCAATCCTCAATCTTCAATCCTCAATCCTCAATCCTCAATCCTCAATCCTCATACTTCAATCCTCAATACCCAATCCTCAATCTTCAATCCTCAATCCTCAATCCTCTATTCGCAATCCTCAATCCTCAGTCCTCAGTCTTCAAACCTCAATCCTCAACCGTCAGCCCTCATCCTCAATCCTCAATCCTCAATCCTCAATCCACAATCTTCAATCCTCAATACTCAATCTTCAATAATCAATCCTCAATTCTCAATCCTCAATACTCAAACCTCAATTGTCAATACTCAATCCCCATTCCTCAATCTTCAATCCTTAATCCTCAATCCTCAACCCTCAATCCTCAATCCTCAACCTTCAATCCTCAATACTCAATATTCAATCCTCAATCCTCAATCCTCAATCCTCAATCCTCAATCCTCAACCCTCAATCCTCAATTTTCAACCATCAATACTCAATCTTCAATCCTCAATCCTCAATCCTCAATCCTCAATCCTCAATCGTCAGTCTTCATTCCTCAATACTCAATCTTCAATCCTCAATCCTCAATCCTCAATCCTCAATCCTCAATCCTCAATCCTCAATACTCAGTCTTCAATCCTCATTACTCAATCTGCAATCTTCAATCCTCAATTCTCAACCCTCAATCCTCATTCTTCAATCCTCAATAACCAATCCTCAATCTTCAATCCTTAATCCTCAATCCTCAATCCTCAATCCTCAATCCTCAATCCTCAATCCTCAATCCTCATTCTTCAATCCTCAACACCCAATCCTCAATCTTCAATCCTCAATCCTGAATCCTCAATCTTCAATCCTCAATACTCAATCTTCAATCCTCAATCCTCAATCCTCAATCCTCTATACTCAGTCTTCAATCATCAATCCTCAATCCTCAATCCTCAATCCTCATTCTTCAATCCTCAAAACTCAGTCCTCTCTCTTCTATCCTCCATCCTCAATCCTCAATCCTCAAGCGTCAATCCTCAATCCTCAATCCTCAATCCTCAACCATCAACCTTCAATCCTCAGTCCCCAATCCTCAATCTTCTATCCTCAATACTTAATCCTCAATCCTCAATCCTCAATCCTCAATCTTCAATCCTCAATACTCAATCGTCAATCCTCAATCCTCAATCCTCAATCCTCAATCCTCAACCCTCAATCCTCAGTTTTCAAACATCAATCCCGAATCCTCAATCCTGAGTCCTCAATCTTCAGCACTCAGTCCTCAAAAATCAATTGTCAAACCTCAATACTCAATAGAATATCCTCAATTCACATATTTCAATCCTCAACCCTCATTCTTCAATCCTCAATACCCAATCCCCAATCTTCAATCCTCAATCCTCAATCCTCAATCCTCAATCATCAATCCTCAATCTTCAATCCTCAGTCCCAAATCCTCAATCTTCAATACTCAATCCTCAATCCTCAATCTTCAATCCTCAGTACTCAATCTTCAATCCTCAATCCTCAATCTTCAATCCTCAATACTCAATCTTCAATCCTCAATCCACAACTCTCGGTCCTCAATCCTCAATCGTCAATCTCCAATCCTGAATACTCAACATGCAATCCTCAATCCTCAATCCCCAATCCTCAATCTTCAATCCTCAATCATCAATCCTCAATCCTCAATCCTCAATCTTCAATCCTCAATACTCAATCTTCAATCCTCAATCCTCAATCCTCAATCCTCAATCCTCAATCCTCAATCCTCAATATTCAATCCTCAATACTCAGTCTTCAATCCTCAATCCTCAATCCTCAATCCTCAATCCACAATCCTCATTCTTCAATCCTCAATACCCACTCCTCATTCTTCAATCCTCAATACCTAATCCTCAATCTACAATCCTCAATCCTCAATCCTCAACTCTCAATCCTCGATCCTCAGTCCTCAGTCCTCAAACCTCAATCCTCAACCCTCAGTCCTCAAACCTCAATCCTGAATACTCAATCTTCAGACATCAGGCCTCAACTATCAGACGTCAATCCTCAATCCTCAATAGAATATCATCAATTCACAGTTTTCAATACTCAATACTCAATCTACAATCTTCAAGTCTCTATCCACAAACATCAATTCTCATCACTCAACCCTCAACACTCAGTCCCCAATACTCAATCTTCAATCCCCAATCCTCAATACGCAATCCTCAATCCTCAATCTTCAATCCTCAATACTCAATCTTCAATCCTCAATCTTCAACCCTCAATCCTCAGTCCTCAATCCCCAATCGTCAATCTTCAATCCTCAATACTCGATCTTCAATCCTCGATCCTCAGTCCTCAATCCTCAATCCTCAATCCTCAATCCTCAACCCTCAATCCTCAGTCCTCAAGCCTCAATCCCGAATCCTGAATCCTGAATCCTCAATCTTCAGCACTCTGTCCTCAAAAATCAATTGTCAATCCTCAATACTCAATAGGATATCCTCAATTCAAATATTTCAATCGTCAACCCTCATTCTTCAATCCACAATACCCAATCCTCAATCCTCAATCCTCAATCCTCAATCCTCAATCCTCAATCATCAATCCTCAATCTTCAATCCTCAGTCCCAAATACTCAATCTTCAATACTCAATCCTCAATCCTCAATCTTCAATCCTCAATACTCAATCTTCAATCCTCAATCCTCAAACCACAATCCTCAGACATCAAACGCCAATATTCAACCCTCAGTCCTCGTCCTCAATCCACAACCCTCAATCCTCAATCCTCAATATTCAATCATCAATATTCAATCTTCAATCCTCAATCCTCAATCCTCAATCCTCAATACTCAATCCTCAATCCTCAATCTTTAATCCTCAATCCTCAATCCTCAATCCTCAATCCGCAACCTTCAACCCTCAATACTCAATGTTCAATCCTCAATCCTCAATCCTCAATCCTCATTCCTCAACCCTCAATCCTCAATCTTCAATCCTCAATACTCAATCTTCAATCCTCAATCCTCAATCCTCAATCCTGAATCCTCACTCTTCAATCCTCAACACCCAATCCTCAATCTTCAATCCTCAATCCTCAATCCTCAATCCTCAATTCTCAATCCTCAATCCTCAATCCTCAGACCTCAGACATCAATACTCAACCCTCAGTCCTCGTCCTCAATCCACAACCCTCAATCCTCGATCCTCAATCTTCTATCATCAATATTCAATCCTCAATCTTCAATCCTCAATCATCAATCCTCAATCCTCAATCCTCAATCTTCAATCCTCAATACTCAATCTTCAATCCTCAATCCTCAATCCTCAATCCTCAATCCTCAATCCTCAATCCTCAATATTCAATCCTCAATCCTCAATCCTCAATTCTCAATCCTCAATCCTCAATCCTCAGATCTCAAACATCAATACTCAACCATCAGTCCTCGTCCTCAATCCACAACCCTCAATCCCCGATCCTCAACCTTGAATCATCAATACTCAATCTTCAATCCTCAATCCTCAATTCTCAATTATCTATTCTCAGTCTTCAATCTTCAATCCTCAATCCTCAATCCTCAATCCTCATTCTTCAATCCTCAATACACAATCCTCAATCTTCAATCCACAATCCTCAATCCTCAATTCTCAATCCTCAATCCTCAATCCTCAGAACTCAAACATCAATACTCAACCCTGAGTCCTCGTCCTCAATCCACAACACTCAATCCTCAATCCTCAATCTTCAATCCTCAAACCTCAATCCTCAATCCTCAACCCTCAATCCTCAGTCCTCAAACCTCAATCCTTAATCCTCAATCCTGAATCCTCAATCTTCAGCCATCAGTCCTCAACAATCAGTTGTCAATCCTCAATCCTCAATAGAATATCCTCAATTCACAGGTCTCAATACTCAATACTCAACCTGCAATCTTCAAATCTCTATCCACATACATCAATTCTCATCACTCAACTCTCAACACTCAGTCCCCAATCCTCAATCTTTAATCCTCAATCCTCAGTCCACAATCCTCAGACCTTAAACATCAGTATTCAACCCTCAGTCCTCGACCTCAATCCACAACCCTCAATCTTCAATCCTGAATCTTCCATCATCAATATTCAATCTTCAATCCTCTAATCCTCAATCCTCAATCCTCAATCCTCAATCGTCAATCCTCAATCCTCAATCCTCAATCCTCAATCCTCAATCTTCAATCCTCAATACTCAATCTTCAATCCTCAATCCTCAATCCTCAATCCTCAATCCTCATTCTTCAATCCTCAACACCCAATCCTCAATCTTCAATCCTCAATCCTCACTCCTCAATCCTCAATTCTCAATCCTCAATCCTCAATCCTCAGACCTCAAACATCAATACTCAACCCTCAGTCCTCGCCCTCAATCCACAACCCTCAATCCTCGAACCTGAAACTTCAATCATCAATATTCAATCTTCAATCCTCAATCCTCAATCCGCGATCCTCAATCCTCAATCCTCAATCCTCAATCCTCATTCTTCAATCCTCAACACCCAATCCTCAATCTTCAATCCTGAATCCTGAATCCTCCATCTTCAAAACTCAATACTCAATCTTCAATCCTCAATCCTCAATTCTCAATCCTCTATACTCAGTCTTCAATCCTCAATCCTCAATCCTCAAACCTCAATCCTCAATACTCAGTCTTCAATCCTCAATACTCAATCTGCAGTCTTCAATCCTCAGTCCTCAATGCTCAATCCTCATTCTTCAATCCTCAACACCCAATCCTCTATCTTCAATCCTCAATCCTCAATCCTCAATCCTCAATCCTCAATCCTCAATCCTCAATCTTCAGTCCTCAATACTCAATATTCAATCCTCAATCCTCAATCCTCAATCCTCAATCCTCAACTCTCAATCATCAGTCCTCAAACCTCAATCCCGTATTCTCAATTCTGAATCCTCAATCTTCAGCCCTCAGTCCTCAAAAATCAATTGTCAATCCTCAACCCTCAATAGAATATCCTCAATTCACAGATTTCAATCCTCAACCCTCATTCTTCAATCCTCAATACCCAATCCTCAATCTTCAATCCTCTATCCTCAATCCTCAATCCTCAATCCTCAATCATCAATCCTCAATCTTCAATCCTCAGTCCCAAATCCTCAATCTTCAATCCTCAATCCTCAATCCTCAATCTTCAATCCTCTATACTCAATCTTCAATCCTCAACCCTCTATCCTCAATCCTCAATCCTCATTCTTCAATCCTCAATACCCAATCCTCAATCTTCAATCCTCAATCCTCAATCCTCAATTCTCAATCCTCAGTCCTCAATCCTCAAACCTCAAACATCAATATTCAACCCTCAGTCCTTGTCCTCAATCCACAACCCTCAATACTCAATCCTCAATCCTCAATCATCAATATTCAATCCTCAATCCTCAATCCTCAATCCTCAATCCTCAATCCTCATTCTTCAATCCTCAACACCCAATCCTCAATCTTCAATCCTCAATCCTGAACCCTCAGTCTTCAATCCTCAATACTCAATCTTCAATCCTCAATCCACAATTCTCAATCCTCTATACGCAGTCTTCAATCCTCAATCCTCAATCCTCAATCCTCAAACCTCATTCTTCAATCCTCAATACTCAGTCCTCTCTCTTCTATCCTCCATCCTCAATCCTCAATCCTCAAGCGTCAATCCTCAATCATCAATCCTCAACACTCAATCTTCAATCCTCAGTCCCCAATCCTCAATCCTCAATCCACAATCTTCTATCCGCAATCTTCAACCATCAATACTCAATCTTCAATCCTCAATCCTCAATCCTCAATCCTCAATCCTCAATCCTCAATCCTCAATCCTCAGTCCTCAACCCTCAATACTCAATCTTCAATCCTCAATCCGCAATACTCAATCCTCAATCCTCTATCTTCAATCCTCAATACTCAATATTCGATCCTCAATCCTCAATCCTCAATCCTCAATCTTCAATCCTCAATCCTCAATCCTCAATCCTCAATCCTCATACTTCAATCCTCAATACCCAATCCTCAATCTTCAATCCTCAATCCTCAATCCTCTATTCGCAATCCTCAATCCTCAGTCCTCAGTCTTCAAACCTCAATCCTCAACCGTCAGCCCTCATCCTCAATCCTCAATCCTCAATCCTCAATCCACAACCTTCAATCCTCAATACTCAATCTTCAATAATCAATCCTCAATTCTCAATCCTCAATACTCAAACCTCAATTGTCAATACTCAATCCCCATTCCTCAATCTTCAGTCCTTAATCCTCAATCCTCAACCCTCAATCCTCAATCCTCAATCTTCAATCCTCAATACTCAATATTCAATCCTCAATCCTCAATCCTCAATCCTCAATCCTCAATCCTCAATCCTCAACCCTCAATCCTCAATTTTCAACAATCAATACTCAATCTTCAATCCTCAATCCTCAATCCTCAATCCTCAATCCTCAATCGTCAGTCTTCAATCCTCAATACTCAATCTTCAATCCTCAATCCTCAATCCTCAATCCTCAATCCTCAATCCTCAATCCTCAATACTCAGTCTTCAATCCTCAATACTCAATCTGCAATCTTCAATCCTCAATCCTCAACCCTCAATCCTCATTCTTCAATCCTCAATAACCAATCCTCAATCCTCAATCCTCAATCCTCAATCGTCAGTCTTCAATCCTCAATACTCAATCTTCAATCCTCAATCCTCAATCCTCAATCCTCAATCCTCAATCCTCAATCCTCAATCCTCAATCTTCAATCCTCAATACTCAATCGTCAATCCTCAATCCTCAATCCTCAATCCTCAATCCTCAACCCTCTATCCTCAGTCTTCAAACATCAATCCCGAATCCTCAATCCTGAATCCTCAATCTTCAGCACTCAGTCCTCAAAAATCAATTGTCAAACCTCAATACTCAATAGAATATCCTCAATTCACATATTTCAATCCTCAACCCTCATTCTTCAATCCTCAATACCCAATCCCCAATCTTCAATCCTCAATCCTCAATCCTCAATCCTCAATCATCAATCCTCAATCTTCAATCCTCAGTCCCAAATCCTCAATCTTCAATACTCAATCCTCAATCCTCAATCTTCAATCCTCAGTACTCAATCTTCAATCCTCAATCCTCAATCTTCAATCCTCAATACTCAATCTTCAATCCTCAATCCTCAACTCTCGGTCCTCAATCCTCAATCGTCAATCTCCAATCCTGAATACTCAACATGCAATCCTCAATCCTCAATCCCCAATCCTCAATCTTCAATCCTCAATCATCAATCCTCAATCC
Source organism: Calliopsis andreniformis (assembly GCF_051401765.1). NCBI lineage: Eukaryota > Metazoa > Arthropoda > Insecta > Hymenoptera > Andrenidae > Calliopsis > Calliopsis andreniformis. The sequence continues at coordinate 38,196 of NW_027480843.1, read as the reverse complement.
TCAATCCTCAATCTTCAATCCTCAATACTCAATCTTCAATCCTCAATCCTCAATCCTCAATCCTCAATCCTCAATCCTCAATCCTCAATATTCAATCCTCAATACTCAGTCTTCAATCCTCAATCCTCAATCCTCAATCCTCAATCCACAATCCTCATTCTTCAATCCTCAATACCCACTCCTCATTCTTCAATCCTCAATACCTAATCCTCAATCTACAATCCTCAATCCTCAATCCCCAACTCTCAATCCTCGATCCTCAGTCCTCAGTCCTCAAACCTCAATCCTCAACCCTCAGTCCTCAAACATCAATCCTGAATTCTCAATCTTCAGACATCAGACCTCAACTATCAGACGTCAATCCTCAATCCTCAATAGAATATCATCAATTCACAGTTTTCAATACTCAATAATCAATCTGCAATCTTCAAGTCTCTATCCACAAACATCAATTCTCATCTCTCAACCCTCAACACTCAGTCCCCAATACTCAATCTTCAATCCCCAATCCTCAATACGCAATCCTCAATCCTCAATCTTCAATCCTCAATACTCAATCTTCAATCCTCAATCTTCAATCCTCAATCCTCAATCCTCAATCCCCAATCATCAATCTTCAATCCTCAATACTCGATCTTCAATCCTCGATCCTCAGTCCTCAATTCTCAATCCTCAATCCTCAATCCTCAACCGTCAACATTCAATCCTCAATACTCAATCTTCAATCCTCAATCCTCAATCCTCAATCCACAATCCTCATTCTTCAATCCTCAATACCCAATCCTCAATCTTCAATCCTCAGTCCTCAATCCTCAATCCTCAATCCTCTCTCTTCTATCCTCCATCCTCAATCCTCAATCCTCAAGCGTCAATCCTCAATCCTCAACCCTCAACCATCAATCTTCAATCCTCAGTCCCCAATCCTCAATCTTCTATCCTCAATACTTAATCCTCAATCCTCAATCCTCAATCCTCAATCTTCAATCCTCAATACTCAATCTTCAATCCTCAATCCTCAATCCTCAATCCTCAATCCTCAACCCTCAATCCTCAGTCCTGAAGCCTCAATCCCGAATCCTGAATCCTGAATCCTCAATCTTCAGCACTCTGTCCTCAAAAATCAATTGTCAATCCTCAATACTCAATAGGATATCCTCAATTCAAATATTTCAATCGTCAACCCTCATTCTTCAATCCACAATACCCAATCCTCAATCCTCGATCCTCAATCCTCAATCCTCAATCCTCAATCATCAATCCTCAATCTTCAATCCTCAGTCCCAAATACTCAATCTTCAATACTCAATCCTCAATCCTCAATCTTCAATCCTCAATACTCAATCTTCAATCCTCAATCCTCAAACCACAATCCTCAGACATCAAACGCCAATATTCAACCCTCAGTCCTCGTCCTCAATCCACAACCCTCAATCCTCAATCCTCAATATTCAATCATCAATATTCAATCTTCAATCCTCAATCCTCAATCCTCAATCCTCAATACTCAATCCTCAATCCTCAATCTTTAATCCTCAATCCTCAATCCTCAATCCTCAATCCGCAACCTTCAACCCTCAATACTCAATGTTCAATCCTCAATCCTCAATCCTCAATCCTCATTCCTCAACCCTCAATCCTCAATCTTCAATCCTCAATACTCAATCTTCAATCCTCAATCCTCAATCCTCAATCCGGAATCCTCACTCTTCAATGCTCAACACCCAATCCTCAATCTTCAATCCTCAATCCTCAATCCTCAATCCTCAATTCTCAATCCTCAATCCTCAATCCTCAGACCTCAGACATCAATACTCAACCCTCAGTCCTCGTCCTCAATCCACAACCCTCAATCCTCGATCCTCAATCTTCTATCATCAATATTCAATCCTCAATCTTCAATCCTCAATCCTCAATCCTCAATCCTCAATCCTCAATCTTCAGTCCTCAATACTCAATATTCAATCCTCAATCCTCAATCCTCAATCCTCAATCCTCAACTCTCAATCATCAGTCCTCAAACCTCAATCCCGTATTCTCAATTCTGAATCCTCAATCTTCAGCCCTCAGTCCTCAAAAATCAATTGTCAATCCTCAGCCCTCAATAGAATATCCTCAATTCACAGATTTCAATCCTCAACCCTCATTCTTCAATCCTCAATACCCAATCCTCAATCTTCAATCCTCAATCCTCAATCCTCAATCCTCAATACTCAATCATCAATTCTCAATCTTCAATCCTCAGTCCCAAATCCTCAATCTTCAATCCTCAATCCTCAATCCTCAATCTTCAATCCTCTATACTCAATCTTCAATCCTCAATCCTCTATCCTCAATCCTCAATCCTCATTCTTCAATCCTCAATACCCAATCCTCAATCTTCAATCCCCAATCCGCAATCCTCAATTCTCAATCCTCAGTCCTCAATCCTCAGACCTCAAACATCAATATTCAACCCTCAGACCTCGTCCTCAATCCACAACACTCAATCCTCGATCCTCAATCTTCTATCATCAATATTCGATCTTCAATCCTCAATCCTCAATCCTCAATACTCAATCCTCAATCCTCAATGTTCAATCCTCAATACCCAATCCTCAATCTTCAATCCTCAATCCTCAATCCTCAATCCTCAATCCTCAATCCTCAATCCTCAGTCCTCAAACCTCAATCCTGAATCCTCAATCCTGAATCCTCAACCTTCAGCCCTCAGTCCTTAACAATCAGTTGTCAATCCTCAATCCTCAATAGAATATCCTCAATTCACAGGTCTCAATACACAATACTCAATCTGCAATCTTCAAATCTCTATCGACAAACATCAATTCTCATCACTCAACCCTCAACACTCAGCCCCAATCCTTAATCTTCAATCCTCAATACTCAATCCACAGTCCTCAATCCTCAAACTTCAATCCTCAATCCTCAATCCTCAATACTCAATCCTCAGTCCTCAATGTTCAATCCTCAATACCCAATCCTCAATCTTCAATCCTCCATCCTCAATCCTCAATCCTCAATCCTCAATCCTCAGTCCTCAGTCCACAAACCTCATTCTTCAATCCTCAATACCCAATCCTCAATCTTCAATCCTCAGTCCTCAATCCTCAATCCTCAATCCTCAATCATGAATCCTCAACTTCAATCCTCAATCCTCAATCTTCAATCCTCAATCTTCAATACTCAATACTCAATCTTCAATCCTCAATCCTCAATCCTCAATCCTCAATCCTCATTCCTCAATCCTCAACACCCAATCCTCAATCTTCAACCCTCAATCCTCAATCCTCAATTCTCAATCCTCAATCCTCAATCCTCAGACCTCAAACATCAATACTCAACCCTCAGTCCTCGTCCTCAATCCACAACACTCAATCCTCGATCCTCAACCTTCAGTCATCAACACTCAATCTTCAATCCTCAATCCTCAATTCGCAATCCTCTATACTCAGTCTTCAATCTTCAATCCTCAATCCTCAATCCTCTATCCTCATTCTTCAATCCTCAAAACTCAGTCCTCTCTCTTCTATCCTCCATCCTCAATCCTCAATCCTCAAGCGTCAATCCTCAATCCTCAATCCTCAACAATCAATCTTCAATCCTCAGTCCCCAATCCTCAATCTTCTATCCTCAATACTTAATCCTCAATCCTCAATCCTCAATCCTCAATCCTCAATCCTCAATCCTCAATCCTCAGTCCTCAAACCTCAATCCTGAATCCTCAATCCCGAATCCTCAACCTTCAGCCCTCAGTCCTTAACAATCAGTTGTCAATCCTCAATCCTCAATAGAATATCCTCAATTCACGGGTCTCAATACACAATACTCAATCTGCAATCTTCAAATCTCTATCCACAAACATAAATTCTCATCACTCAACCCTCAACACTCAGCCCCAATCCTCAATCTTCAATCCTCAGTCCCAAATGCTCAATCTTCAATCCTCAATCCTCAATCCTCAATCTTCAATCCTCAATACTCAATCTTCAATCCTCAATCCTCTATCCTCAATCCTCAATCCTCATTCTTCAATCCTCAATACACAATCCTCAATCTTCAATCCTCAATCCTCAATCCTCAATTCTCAATCCTCAGTCCTCAATCCTCAGAACTTAAACATCAATACTCAACCCTGAGTCCTCGTCCTCAATCCACAACACTCAATCCTCGAACCTGAATCTTCAATCATCAATATTCAATCTTCAATCCTCAATCCTCAATCCTCAATCCTCAATCCTCAATCCTCAGTCCTCAGTCCACAAACCTCAATTCTGAACCCTCAATCCTGCATCCTCAATCTTCAGCCCTCAGTCCTCAACAATCAGTTGTCAATCCTCAATCCCCAATAGAATATCCTCAAGTCACAGTTTTCAATACTCAATACTCAATCTGCAATCTTCAAATCTCTATCCACAAACATCAATTCTCATCACTCAACCCTGAACGCTCAGACCTCAATGTTCAATCCTCAATCCTCAATTCTCAATCTTCAATCCTCAATACTGAATCTTCAATCCTCAATCCTCAATCCTCAATCCTCAATCCTCAATCCTCAATCCTCAATCCCCAGTCCTCAATCTTCAATCCTCAATGCTCAATCCTCAATCCTCAATCCTCAGTCCTCAATCCTGAATCCTCAATCCTCAGACCTCAATCCTCAACAGTCAGTCCTCGTCCTCAATCCTCAACACTCAATCCTCAATCCTCTATCTTCAATCCTCAATACTCAATATTCGATCCTCAATCCCCAATCCTCAATCCTCAATCTTCAATCCTCAATACTCAATCCTCAATCCTCAATCCTCATACTTCAATCCTCAATACCCAATCCTCAATCTTCAATCCTCAATCCTCAATCCTCTATTCGCAATCCTCAATCCTCAGTCCTCAGTCTTCAAACCTCAATCCTCAACCGTCAGCCCTCATCCTCAATCCTCAATCCTCAATCCTCAATCCACAATCTTCAATCCTCAATACTCAATCTTCAATAATCAATCCTCAATTCTCAATCCTCAGTACTCAAACCTCAATTGTCAATACTCAATCCCCATTCCTCAATCTTCAATCCTTAATCCTCAATCCTCAACCCTCAATCCTCAATCCTCAACCTTCAATCCTCAATACTCAATATTCAATCCTCAATCCTCAATCCTCAATCCTCAATCCTCAATCCTCAACCCTCAATCCTCAATTTTCAACCATCAATACTCAATCTTCAATCCTCAATCATCAATCCTCAATCCTCAATCCTCAATCGTCAGTCTTCAATCCTCAATACTCAATCTTCAATCCTCAATCCTCAATCCTCAATCCTCAATCCTCAATCCTCAATCCTCAATACTCAGTCTTCAATCCTCAATACTCAATCTGCAATCTTCAATCCTCAATCCTCAACCCTCAATCCTCATTCTTCAATCCTCAATAACCAATCCTCAATCTTCAATCCTTAATCCTCAATCCTCAATCCTCAATCCTCAATCCTCAATCCTCAATCCTCAATCCTCATTCTTCAATCCTCAACACCCAATCCTCAATCTTCAATCCTCAATCCTGAATCCTCAATCTTCAATCCTCAATACTCAATCTTCAATCCTCAATCCTCAATCCTCAATCCTCTATACTCAGTCTTCAATCATCAATCCTCAATCCTCAATCCTCAATCCTCATTCTTCAATCCTCAAAACTCAGTCCTCTCTCTTCTATCCTCCATCCTCAATCCTCAATCCTCAAGCGTCAATCCTCAATCCTCAATCCTCAATCCTCAACCATCAACCTTCAATCCTCAGTCCCCAATCCTCAATCTTCTATCCTCAATACTTAATCCTCAATCCTCAATCCTCAATCCTCAATCTTCAATCCTCAATACTCAATCGTCAATCCTCAATCCTCAATACTCAATCCTCAATCCTCAACCCTCAATCCTCAGTTTTCAAACATCAATCCCGAATCCTCAATCCTGAGTCCTCAATCTTCAGCACTCAGTCCTCAAAAATCAATTGTCAAACCTCAATACTCAATAGAATATCCTCAATTCACATATTTCAATCCTCAACCCTCATTCTTCAATCCTCAATACCCAATCCCCAATCTTCAATCCTCAATCCTCAATCCTCAATCCTCAATCATCAATCCTCAATCTTCAATCCTCAGTCCCAAATCCTCAATCTTCAATACTCAATCCTCAATCCTCAATCTTCAATCCTCAGTACTCAATCTTCAATCCTCAATCCTCAATCTTCAATCCTCAATACTCAATCTTCAATCCTCAATCCACAACTCTCGGTCCTCGATCCTCAATCGTCAATCTCCAATCCTGAATACTCAACATGCAATCCTCAATCCTCAATCCCCAATCCTCAATCTTCAATCCTCAATCATCAATCCTCAATCCTCAATCCTCAATCTTCAATCCTCAATACTCAATCTTCAATCCTCAATCCTCAATCCTCAATCCTCAATCCTCAATCCTCAATCCTCAATATTCAATCCTCAATACTCAGTCTTCAATCCTCAATCCTCAATCCTCAATCCTCAATCCACAATCCTCATTCTTCAATCCTCAATACCCACTCCTCATTCTTCAATCCTCAATACCTAATACTCAATCTACAATCCTCAATCCTCAATCCTCAACTCTCAATCCTCGATCCTCAGTCCTCAGTCCTCAAACCTCAATCCTCAACCCTCAGTCCTCAAACCTCAATCCTGAATCCTCAATCTTCAGACATCAGGCCTCAACTATCAGACGTCAATCCTCAATCCTCAATAGAATATCATCAATTCACAGTTTTCAATACTCAATACTCAATCTGCAATCTTCAAGTCTCTATCCACAAACATCAATTCTCATCACTCAACCCTCAACACTCAGTCCCCAATACTCAATCTTCAATCCCCAATCCTCAATACGCAATCCTCAATCCTCAATCTTCAATCCTCAATACTCAATCTTCAATCCTCAATCTTCAATCCTCAATCCTCAGTCCTCAATCCCCAATCATCAATCTTCAATCCTCAATACTCGATCTTCAATCCTCGATCCTCAGTCCTCAATCCTCAATCCTCAATCCTCAATCCTCAACCCTCAATCCTCAGTCCTCAAGCCTCAATCCCGAATCCTGAATCCTGAATCCTCAATCTTCAGCACTCTGTCCTCAAAAATCAATTGTCAATCCTCAATACTCAATAGGATATCCTCAATTCAAATATTTCAATCGTCAACCCTCATTCTTCAATCCACAATACCCAATCCTCAATCCTCAATCCTCAATCCTCAATCCTCAATCCTCAATCATCAATCCTCAATCTTCAATCCTCAGTCCCAAATACTCAATCTTCAATACTCAATCCTCAATCCTCAATCTTCAATCCTCAATACTCAATCTTCAATCCTCAATCCTCAAACCACAATCCTCAGACATCAAACGCCAATATTCAACCCTCAGTCCTCGTCCTCAATCCACAACCCTCAATCCTCAATCCTCAATATTCAATCATCAATATTCAATCTTCAATCCTCAATCCTCAATCCTCAATCCTCAATACTCAATCCTCAATCCTCAATCTTTAATCCTCAATCCTCAATCCTCAATCCTCAATCCGCAACCTTCAACCCTCAATACTCAGTGTTCAATCCTCAATCCTCAATCCTCAATCCTCATTCCTCAACCCTCAATCCTCAATCTTCAATCCTCAATACTCAATCTTCAATCCTCAATCCTCAATCCTCAATCCTGAATCCTCACTCTTCAATCCTCAACACCCAATCCTCAATCTTCAATCCTCAATCCTCAATCCTCAATCCTCAATTCTCAATCCTCAATCCTCAATCCTCAGACCTCAGACATCAATACTCAACCCTCAGTCCTCGTCCTCAATCCACAACCCTCAATCCTCGATCCTCAATCTTCTATCATCAATATTCAATCCCCAATCTTCAATCCTCAATCATCAATCCTCAATCCTCAATCCTCAATCTTCAATCCTCAATACTCAATCTTCAATCCTCAATCCTCAATCCTCAATCCTCAATCCTCAATCCTCAATCCTCAATATTCAATCCTCAATCCTCAATCCTCAATTCTCAATCCTCAATCCTCAATCCTCAGATCTCAAACATCAATACTCAACCATCAGTCCTCGTCCTCAATCCACAACCCTCAATCTCCGATCCTCAACCTTGAATCATCAATACTCAATCTTCAATCCTCAATCCTCAATTCTCAATTATCTATTCTCAGTCTTCAATCTTCAATCCTCAATCCTCAATCCTCAATCCTCATTCTTCAATCCTCAATACACAATCCTCAATCTTCAATCCACAATCCTCAATCCTCAATTCTCAATCCTCAATCCTCAATCCTCAGAACTCAAACATCAATACTCAACCCTGAGTCCTCGTCCTCAATCCACAACACTCAATCCTCAATCCTCAATCTTCAATCCTCAAACCTCAATCCTCAATCCTCAACCCTCAATCCTCAGTCCTCAAACCTCAATCCTTAATCCTCAATCCTGAATCCTCAATCTTCAGCCATCAGTCCTCAACAATCTGTTGTCAATCCTCAATCCTCAATAGAATATCCTCAATTCACAGGTCTCAATACTCAATACTCAACCTGCAATCTTCAAATCTCTATCCACATACATCAATTCTCATCACTCAACTCTCAACACTCAGTACCCAATCCTCAATCTTTAATCCTCAATCCTCAGTCCACAATCCTCAGACCTTAAACATCAGTATTCAACCCTCAGTCCTCGTCCTCAATCTACAACCCTCAATCTTCAATCCTGAATCTTCCATCATCAATATTCAATCTTCAATCCTCTAATCCTCAATCCTCAATCCTCAATCCTCAATCGTCAATCCTCAATCCTCAATCCTCAATCCTCAATCCTCAATCTTCAATCCTCAATACTCAATCTTCAATCTGCAATCCTCAATCCTCAATCCTCAATCCTCATTCTTCAATCCTCAACACCCAATCCTCAATCTTCAATCCTCAATCCTCAATCCTCAATCCTCAATTCTCAATCCTCAATCCTCAATCCTCAGACCTCAAACATCAATACTCAATCCTCAGTCCTCGCCCTCAATCCACAACCCTCAATCCTCGAACCTGAAACTTCAATCATCAATATTCAATCTTCAATCCTCAATCCTCAATCCGCGATCCTCAATCCTCAATCCTCAATCCTCAATCCTCATTCTTCAATCCTCAACACCCAATCCTCAATCTTCAATCCTCAATCCTGAATCCTCCATCTTCAAAACTCAATACTCAATCTTCAATTCTCAATCCTCAATTCTCAATCCTCTATACTCAGTCTTCAATCCTCAATCCTCAATCCTCAAACCTCAATCCTCAATACTCAGTCTTCAATCCTCAATACTCAATCTGCAGTCTTCAATCCTCAATCCTCAATGCTCAATCCTCATTCTTCAATCCTCAACACCCAATCCTCTACCTTCAATCCTCAATCCTCAATCCTCAATCCTCAATCCTCAATCCTCAATCCTCAATCTTCAGTCCTCAATACTCAATATTCAATCCTCAATCCTCAATCCTCAATCCTCAATCCTCAACTCTCAATCATCAGTCCTCAAACCTCAATCCCGTATTCTCAATTCTGAATCCTCAATCTTCAGCCCTCAGTCCTCAAAAATCAATTGTCAATCCTCAACCCTCAATAGAATATCCTCAATTCACAGATTTCAATCCTCAACCCTCATTCTTCAATCCTCAATACCCAATCCTCAATCTTCAATCCTCAATCCTCAATCCTCAATCCTCAATCCTCAATCATCAATCCTCAATCTTCAATCCTCAGTCCCAAATCCTCAATCTTCAATCCTCAATCCTCAATCCTCAATCTTCAATCCTCTATACTCAATCTTCAATCCTCAATCCTCTATCCTCAATCCTCAATCCTCATTCTTCAATCCTCAATACCCAATCCTCAATCTTCAATCCTCAATCCTCAATCCTCAATTCTCAATCCTCAGTCCTCAATCCTCAAACCTCAAACATCAATATTCAACCCTCAGTCCTTGTCCTCAATCCACAACCCTCAATACTCAATCCTCAATCCTCAATCATCAATATTCAATCCTCAATCCTCAATCCTCAATCCTCAATCCTCAATCCTCATTCTTCAATCCTCAACACCCAATCCTCAATCTTCAATCCTCAATCCTGAACCCTCAATCTTCAATCCTCAATACTCAATCTTCAATCCTCAATCCACAATTCTCAATCCTCTATACGCAGTCTTCAATCCTCAATCCTCAATCCTCAATCCTCAAACCTCATTCTTCAATCCTCAATACTCAGTCCTCTCTTCTATCCTCCATCCTCAATCCTCAATCCTCAAGCGTCAATCCTCAATCATCAATCCTCAACACTCAATCTTCAATCTTCAGTCCCCAATCCTCAATCCTCAATCCACAATCTTCAATCCGCAATCTTCAACCATCAATACTCAATCTTCAATCCTCAATCCTCAATCCTCAATCCTCAATCCTCAATCCTCAATCCTCAATCCTCAGTCCTCAACCCTCAATACTCAATCTTCAATCCTCAATCCTCAATACTCAATCCTCAATCCTCATTCTTCAATCCTCAACACCCAATCCTCAATCTTCAATCCTCAATCCTCAATCCTCAATCCTCAATTCTCAATCCTCAATCCTCAATTCTCAGACCTCAAACATCAATACTCAACCCTCAGACCTCGTCCTCAATCCACAACACTCAATCCTCGATCCTCAATCTTCTATCATCAATATTCAATCTTCAATCCTCAATCCTCAATCCTCAATACTCAATCCTCAATCCTCAATGTTCAATCCTCAATACCCAATCCTCAATCTTCAATCCTCAATCCTCAATCCTCAATCCTCAATCCTCAATCCTCAATCCTCAGTCCTCAAACCTCAATCCTGAATCCTCAATCCTGAATCCTCAACCTTCAGCCCTCAGTCCTTAACAATCAGTTGTCAATCCTCAATCCTCAATAGAATATCCTCAATTCACAGGTCTCAATACACAATACTCAATCTGCAATCTTCAAATCTCTATCCACAAACATCAATTCTCATCACTCAACCCTCAACACTCAGCCCCAATCCTTAATCTTCAATCCTCAATACTCAATCCACAGTCCTCAATCCTCAATCTTCAATCCTCAATCCTCAATCCTCAATACTCAATCCTCAGTCCTCAATGTTCAATCCTCAATACCCAATCCTCAATCTTCAATCCACCATCCTCAATCCTCAATCCTCAATCCTCAATCCTCAGTCCTCAGTCCACAAACCTCATTCTTCAATCCTCAATACCCAATCCTCAATCTTCAATCCTCAGTCCTCAATCCTCAATCCTCAATCCTCAATCATGAATCCTCAACTTCAATCCTCAATCCTCAATCTTCAATCCTCAATCATCAATCCTCAATCCTCAATCCTCAATCTTCAATACTCAATACTCAATCTTCAATCCTCGATCCTCAATCCTCAATCCTCAATCCTCATTCTTCAATCCTCAACACCCAATCCTCAATCTTCAACCCTCAATCCTCAATCCTCAATTCTCAATCCTCAATCCTCAATCCTCAGACCTCAAACATCAATACTCAACCCTCAGTCCTCGTCCTCAATCCACAACACTCAATCCTCGATCCTCAACCTTCAGTCATCAACACTCAATCTTCAATCCTCAATCCTCAATTCGCAATCCTCTATACTCAGTCTTCAATCTTCAATCCTCAATCCTCAATCCTCAATCCTCATTCTTCAATCCTCAAAACTCAGTCCTCTCTCTTCTATCCTCCATCCTCAATCCTCAATCCTCAATCGTCAATCCTCAATCCTCAATCCTCAACAATCAATCTTCAATCCTCAGTCCCCAATCCTCAATCTTCTATCCTCAATCCTCAATCCTCAATGTTCAATCCTCAATACCCAATCCTCAATCTTCAATCCTCAATCCTCAATCCTCAATCCTCAATCCTCAATCCTCAATCCTCAGTCCTCAAACCTCAATCCTGAATCCTCAATCCTGAATCCTCAACCTTCAGCCCTCAGTCCTTAACAATCAGTTGTCAATCCTCAATCCTCAATAGAATATCCTCAATTCACGGGTCTCAATACACAACACTCAATCTGCAATCTTCAAATCTCTATCCACAAACATAAATTCTCATCACTCAACCCTCAACACTCAGCCCCAATCCTCAATCTTCAATCCTCAATACTCAATCCACAATCCTCAATCCTCAATCTTCAATCCTCAATACTCAATATTCAATCCTCAATCCTCAATTTTCAATCCTCAATCCTCAATACTCAATCCTCAATCTTTAATCCTCAATCCTCATTCCTCAATCCTCAACCCTCAGTCCTCAATTCTCGATCCTCAATCCTCAATCCTCAGACCTCAAACATCAATACTCAACCCTCAGTCCTCGTCGTCAATCCACAACCCTCAATCCTCGATCCTCAATCTTCAATCATCAATATTCAATCTTCAATCCTCAATCCTCAATCCTCAATACTCAATCCTCAATCCTCAATGTTCAATCCTCAATACCCAATCCTCAACCTTCAATCGTCAATCCTCAATCCTCAATCCTCAATCCTCAATCTTCAATCCTCAATACTCAATCTTCAATCCTCAATCCTCAATCCTCAATCCTCGATCCTCATTCTTCAAACCCCAAACCTCAACCCTCAGCCCTCATCCTGAATCCTCAATCCTCAATCCACAATCTTCAATCCTCAATACTCAATCCTCAATCCGCAATCCTCAATTCTCAATCCTCAATACTCAATCCTCAATCGCCAATCCTCAATATCCAACGCACAACACTCAACGATCAATCCTCAATTCTCAATACTCTATAGTATATCCTGAATTCTCATGGTTCAATACTCAATCCGCAAAATTCAATAATCATAACTCAGTCCTCAAACATCAATTCTCAACACTCAATCCTCAATACTCAGTCCCCTCTCTTCAATCCTCCATCCTCAATCCTCAATCCTCAAGCGTCAATCCTCAATCCTCAATCCTCAACCCTCAATCTTCAGTCCTCAAACATCAATCCGGAATCCTCAATCCTGAATCCTCAATCTTCAGCCGTCGGTCCTCAACAATCAATTGTCAATCCTCAATCCTCAATAGAATATCCTCAATTCACAGTTTCCAATACTCAATCACCATCCTTCAACCTTCAAATCTCAGTCCACAAACATCAATTCTCATCACTCAACCCTCAACACTCAGTCCTCAATCTTCAATCCTCAATCCTGAATCCTCAATCTTCAATCCTCAATCCTGAATCCTCAATCTTCAATCCTCAACACTCAATCTTCAATCCTCAATACTCAATCTTCAATCCCCTATCCTCAATTCTCAATCATCTATACTCAGTCTTCATTCCTCAATCCTCAATCCTCAATCCTCAATCCTCAATCCTCAATCATCAATCCTCAATCTTCAATCATCAATATTCAATCTACAATCCTCTAATCCTCAATCCTCAATCCTCAATCCTCAATCCTCAATCCTCAATCCTCAATCTTCAATCCTCAATCCTCAATTCTCAATCCTCAATCCTCAATCCTCAGACATCAAACATCAATACTCAACCCTCAGTCCTCGTCCTCAATCAACAACCCTCAATCATCGATCCTGAATCTTCAATCATCAATATTCAATCTTCAATCCTCAATCCTCAATCCTCAATACTCAGTCCTCAATCCTCAATGTTCAATCCTCAATACCCAATCCTCAATCTTCAATCCTCAATCCTCAATCCTCAATCCTCAATCCTCAGACCTCAAACATCAATACTCAACCCTCAGTCCTCGTCCTCAATCCACAACACTCAATCCTCGATCCTCAACCTTCAGTCATCAACACTCAATCTTCAATCCTCAATCCTCAATTCGCAATCCTCTATACTCAGTCTTCAATCTTCAATCCTCAATCCTCAATCCTCAATCCTCATTCTTCAATCCTCAAAACTCAGTCCTCTCTCTTCTATCCTCCATCCACAATCCTCAATCCTCAAGCGTCAATCCTCAATCCTCAATCCTCAACAATCAATCTTCAATCCTCAGTCCCCAATCCTCAATCTTCTATCCTCAATACTTAATCCTCAATCCTCAATCCTCAATCCTCAATCTTCAATCCTCAATCCTCAATCTTCAATCCTCAATCCTCAATCCTCAATCCTCAATCCTCAATCCTCAATCCTCAGTCCTCAAACCTCAATCCTGAATCCTCAATCCCGAATCCTCAACCTTCAGCTCTCAGTCCTTAACAATCAGTTGTCAATCCTCAATCCTCAATAGAATATCCTCAATTCACGGGTCTCAATACACAATACTCAATCTGCAATCTTCAAATCTCTATCCACAAACATAAATTCTCATCACTCAACCCTCAACACTCAGCCCCAATCCTCAATCTTCAATCCTCAATGCTCAATCCACAATCCTCAATCCTCAATCTTCAATCCTCAATACTCAATATTCAATCCTCAATCCTCAATTTTCAATCCTCAATCCTCAATACTCAATCCTCAACCTTTAATCCTCAATCCTCATTCCTCAACCCTCAACCCTCAGTCCTCAATTCTCGATCCTCAATACCCAATCCTCAACCTTCAATCGTCAATCCTCAATCCGCAATACTCAATCCTCAATCCTCAAACCTCAGTCCTCAAACCTCAAGCCTGAATCCTCAATCCTGAATCCTCAACCTTCAGCCCTCAGGCCTTAACAGTCAGTTGTCAATCCTCAAACCTCAATAGAATATCCTCAATTCACAGGTCTCCATACACAATACTCAATCTGCAATCTTCAAATCTCTTTCCACAAACATCAATTCTCATCACTCAACCCTCAACACTCAGCCCCAAACCTCAACCTTCAATCCTCAATGCTCAATCCACAATCCTCAATCCTCAATCCTCAATCCTCAATACTCAATTCTCAATCCTCAATCCTCGGTCCTCAGTCCTCAAACCCCAAACCTCAACCCTCAGCCCTCATCCTGAATCCTCAATCCTCAATCCTCAATCCTCAATCTTCAGTCCTCAAACATCAATCCGGAATCCTCAATCCTGAATCCTCAATCTTCAGCCGTCGGTCCTCAACAATCAATTGTCAATCCTCAATCCTCAATAGAATATCCTCAATTCACAGTTTTCAATACTCAATCACCATCCTTCAACCTTCAAATCTCAGTCCACAAACATCAATTCTCATCACTCAACCCTCAACACTCAGTCCTCAATCTTCAATCCTCAATCCTGTATCCTCAATCTTCAATCCTCAACACTCAATCTTCAATCCTCAATACTCAATCTTCAATCCCCTATCCTCAATTCTCAATCATCTATACTCAGTCTTCAATCCTCAATCCTCAATCCTCAATCCTCAATCCTCAATCATCAATCCTCAATCTTCAATCATCAATATTCAATCTTCAATCCTCTAATCCTCAATCCTCAATCCTCAATCCTCAATCCTCAATCCTCAATCCTCAATCTTCAATCCTCAATCCTCAATTCTCAATCCTCAATCCTCAATCCTCAGACATCAAACATCAATACTCAACCCTCAGTCCTCGTCCTCAATCAACAACCCTCAGTCCTCGATCCTGAATCTTCAGTCATCAATATTCAAACTTCAATCCTCAATCCTCAATCCTCAACACTCAATCCTCAATCCTCAATGTTCAATCCTCAATACCCAATCCTCAATCTTCAATCCTCAATCCTCAATCCTCAATCCTCAATCCCCAAACCTCAATCCTCAGTCCTCAAACCTCAATCCTGAATCCTCAATCCTGAATACTCAACCTTCAGTCCTCAGTCCTTAACAATCAGTTGTCAATCCTCAATCCTCTATAGAATATCCTCAATTCAGAGGTCTCAATACACAATATTCAATCTGCAATCATCAAATCTCTATCCACAAACATCAATTCTCATCACTCAACCCTCAACACTCAGCCCCAAACCCCAATCTTCAATCCTCAATGCTCAATCCACAATCCTCAATCTTCAATCTTCAATCCTCAATACTCAATATTCAATCCTCAATCCTCAATTTTCAATCCTCAATCCTCAATACTCAATCCTCAATCTTTAATCCTCAATCCTCATTCCTCAATACTCAATCCTCAATCTTTAATCCTCAATCCTCATTCCTCAATCCTCAACCCTCAGTCCTCAATTCTCGATCCTCAATACCCAATCCTCAACCTTCAATCGTCAATCCTCAATCCTCAATCCTCAATCCTCAATCCTCAAACCTCAGTCCTCAAACCTCAATCCTGAATCCTCAATCCTGAATCCTCAACCTTCAGCCCTCAGGCCTTAACAATCAGTTGTCAATCCTCAAACCTCAATAGAATATCCTCAATTCACAGGTCTCAATACACAATACTCAATCTGCAATCTTCAAATCTCTATCCACAAACATCAATTCTCATCACTCAACCCTCAACACTCAGCCCCAAACCTCAACCTTCAATCCTCAATGCTCAATCCACAATCCTCAATTCTCAATCCTCAATCCTCAATACTCAATCTTCAATCCTCAATACTCGATCTTCAATCCTCGATACTCAGTCCTCAATCCTCAATCCTCAATCCTCAATCCTCAACCGTCAACATTCAATCCTCAATACTCAATCTTCAATCCTCAATCCTCAATCCTCAATCCTCAATCCTCAATCATCAATCCTCAACTTGAATCCTCAATCCTCAATGTTCAATCCTCAATCCTCAATCCTCAATCCTCAATCCTCAATCTTCAATCCTCAATACTCAATCTTCAATCCTCAATCCTCAATCCTCAATCCTCAATCCTCATTCTTCAATCCTCAACACCCAATCCTCAATCTTCAACCCTCAATCCTCAATCCTCAATTCTCAATCCTCAATCCTCAATCCTCAGACCTCAAACATCAATACTCAACCCTCAGTCCTCGTCCTCAATCCACAACCCTCAATCCTCGATCCTCAACCTTCAATCATCACTATTCAATCTTCAATCCTCCATCCTCAATCCTCAATCCTCAAGCGTCAATCCTCAATCCTCAATCCTCAACAATCAATCTTCAATCCTCAGTCCCCAATCCACAATCTTCTATCCTCAATACTTAATCCTCAATCCTCAATCCTCAATCCTCAATCCTCATTCTTCAATCCTCAAAACTCAGTCCTCTCTCTTCTATCCTCCATCCTCAATCCTCCATCCTCATGCGTCAATCCTCAATCCTCAATCCTCAACCATCAATCTTCAATCTTCAGTCCCCAATCCTCAATCTTCTATCCTCAATACTTAATCATCAATCCTCAATCCTCAATCCTCAATCTTCAATCCTCAATACTCAATCTTCAATCCTCAATCCTCAATCCTCAATCCTCAACCCTCAACCCTCAATCCTCAGTCCTCAAACCTCAATCCCGAATCCTCAATCCTGAATCCTCAATCTTCAGCACTCAGTCCTCAAAAATCAATTGTCAATCCTCAATACTCAATAGAATATCCTCAATTCACATATTTCAATCCTCAACCCTCATTCTTCAATCCACAATACCCAATCCTCAATCTTCAATCCTCAATCCTCAATCCTCAATCCTCAATCATCAATCCTCAATCTTCAATCCTCAGTCCCAAATACTCAATCTTCAATACTCAATCCTCAATCCTCAATCTTCAACCCTCAATACTCAATGTTCAATCCTCAATCCTCAATCCTCAATCCTCAATCCTCAATCCTCAATCCTCAATCCTCAATCTTCAATCCTCAATATTCAATCTTCAATCCTCAATCCTCAATCCTCAATCCTGAATACTCATTCTTCAATCCTCAACACCCAATCCTCAATCTTCAATCCTCAATCCTCAATCCTCAATCCTCAATTCTCAATCCTCAATCCTCAATCCTCAGACCTCAAACATCAATACTCAACCCTCAGTCCTCGTCCTCAATCCACAACCCTCAAACCTCGATCCTCAATCTTCTATCATCAATATTCAATCTTCAATCCTCAATCCTCAATCCTCAATACTCAATCCTCAATCCTCAATGTTCAATCCTCAATACCCAATCCTCAACCTTCAATCCTCAATCCTCAATCCTCAATCCTCAATCCTCAATCCTCAATCCTCAGTCCTCAAACCTCAATCCCGAATCCTCAATCCTGAATCCTCAATCTTCAGCCCTCAGTACTCAAAAATCAGTTGTCAATCCTCAATCCTCAATAGAATATCCTCAATTCACAGATTTCAATCCTCAACCCTCATTCTTCAACCCTGAATACCCAATCCTCAATCTTCAATCCTCAATCCTCAATCCTCAATTCTCAATCCTCAATCATCAATCCTCAATCTACAATCATCAATATTCAATCTTCAATCCTCTAATCCTCAATCCTCAATCCTCAATCCTCAATCCTCAATCCTCAATCCTCAATCTTCAATCCTCAATCCTCAATTCTCAATCCTCATTCCTCAATCCTCAGACATGAAACATCAATACTCATCCCTCAGTCCTCGTCCTCAATCCACAACCCTCAATCCTCGATCCTTAATCTTCAATCATCAATATTCAATCTTCAATCCTCAATCCTCAATCCTCAATACTCAATCCTCAATCCTCAATGTTCAATGCTCAATACCCAATCCTCAATCTTCAATCCTCAATCCTCAATCCTCAATCCTCAATCCTCAATCCTCAATCCTCAGTCCTCAAACCTCAATCCTGAATCCTCAATCCCGAATCCTCAACCTTCAGCCCTCAGTCCTTAACAATCAGTTGTCAATCCTCAATCCTCAATAGAATATCCTCAATTCACAGGTCTCAATACACAATACTCAATCTGCAATCTTCAAATCTCTATCCACAAACATCAATTCTCATCACTCAACCCTCAACACTCAGCCCCAACCCTCAATCTTCAATCCTCAATACTCAATCCACAATCCTCAATCCTCAATCTTCAATCCTCAATACTCAATATTCAATCCTGAATCCTCAATCCTCAATCCTCAATCCTCAATACTCAATCCTCAATCTTTAATCCTCAATCCTCATTAATCAATCCTCGATCCTCAGTCCTCAATCCTCGTACTTCAATCCTCAATACCCAATCCTCAATCTTCAACCCTCTATCCTCAATCCTCTACTCGCAATCCTCAATCCTCAGTCCTCAGTCCTCAAACCTCAATCCTCAACCCTCAGCCCTCATCCTCAATCCTCAATCCTCAATCCTCAATCCACAATCCTCAATTTTCAACCATCAATACTCAATCTTCAATCCTCAATCCTCGATCCTCAATTCTCGTTCCTCAATCCTCAATCCTAAACCCTCAGTCCTCATCCTCAATTCTCAATCCTCAATCCTCAATCCTCAATACTCAATCTTCAATCCTCAATAATCAATCCCAAATCCTAGATCCTCAATCGCCAATCCTCGATCCTTAATCCTCAATCTTCAATCCTCAATCCCCAGTCCTCAATCTTCAATCCTCAATGCTTAATCCTCAATCCTCAATCCTCAGTCCTCAATCCTGAATCCTCAATCATCAAACCTCAATCCTCAACCGTCAGTCCTCGCCCTCAATCCTCAACCCTCAATCCTCAATCCTCTACCTTCAATCCTCAATACTCAATATTCGACCCTCAATCCTCAGTCCTCAATCCTCAATCTTCAACCCTCAATCCTCAATCCTCAATCCTCAATCCTCGTACTTCAATCCTCAATACCCAATCCTCAATCTTCAATCCTCAATCCTCAATCCTCTATTCGCAATCCTCAATCCTCAGTCCTCAGTCCTCAAACCTCAATCCTCAACCCTCAGCCCTCATCCTCAATCCTCAATCGTCAATCCTCAATCCACAATCTTCAATCCTCAATACTCAATCTTCAATAATCAATCCTCAATTCTCAATCCTCAATACTCAAACCTCAATTGTCAAACCTCAATCCCCAATCCTCAATCTTCAATCCTTAATCCTCAATCCTTAATCCTCAATCCTCAATCCTCAATCTTCAATCCTCAATACTCAATATTCAATCCTCAATCCTCAATCCTCAATCCTCAATCCTCAATCCTCAATCATCAATTTTCAACCATCAATACTCAATCTTCAATCCTCAATCCTCAATCCTCAATCCTCAATCCTCAATCGTCAGTCGTCAATCCTCAATACTCAATCTTCAATCCTCAATCCTCAATCATCAATCCTCAATCCTCAATCCTCAATCCTCAATACTCAGTCTTCAATGCTCAATACTCAATCTGCAATCTTCAATCCTCAATCCTCAATCCTCAATCCTCATCCTTCAATCCTGAATACCCAATCCTCAATCTTCAATCCTCAATCCTCAATCCTCAATTCTCAATCCTCAATCCTCAATCCTCAGACCTCAAACATCAATATTCAACCCTCAGCCCTTGTCCTTAATCCACGACCCTCAATCCTCAATCCTCAATCTTCAGTCCTCAATACTCAATATTCAATCCTCAATCCTCAATCCTCAATCCTCAATCCTCAACTCTCAATCCTCAGTCCTCAAACCTCAATCCCGTATCCTCAATTCTGAATCCTCAATCTTCAGCCCTCAGTCCTCAAAAATCAATTGTCAATCCTCAACCCTCAATAGAATATCCTCAATTCACAGATTTCAATCCTCAACCCTCATTCTTCAATCCTCAATACCCAATCCTCAATCTTCAATCCTCAATCCTCAATCCTCAATCCTCAATCCTCAATCATCAATCCTCAATCTTCAATCCTCAGTCCCAAATCCTCAATCTTCAATCCTCAATCCTCAATCCTCAATCTTCAATCCTCAATACTCAATCTTCAATCCTCAATCCCCTATCCTCAATCCTCAATCCTCGTTCTTCAATCCTCAATACACAATCCTCAATCCTCAATCCTCAATTCTCAATCCTCAATTCTCAATCCTCAATCCTCAATCCTCAGAACTCAAACATCAATTCTCAAACCTGAGTCCTCGACCTCAATCCACAACACTCAATCCTCAATCCTCAATCTTCAATCCTCAAACCTCAATCCTCAATCCTCAATCCTCAATCCTCAATCCTCAGTAATCAATCCTCAATCTTCAATACTCAATCGTCAATACTCAGACCTCAATCCCCAATCCTCAATTCTCGTTCCTCAATCCTCAATCCTAAACCCTCAGTCCTCATCCTCAATTCTCAACTCTCAATCCTCAATCCTCAATCGTCAATCTTCAATCCTAGAACCTCAATCCCCAATCCTCAATCCTTAATCCTCAATCTTCAATCCTCAATCCCCAGTCCTCAATCTTCAATCCTCAATGCTCAATCCTCAATCCTCAATCCTCAGGCCTCAATCCTGAATCCTCAATCCTCAGACCTCAATCCTCAACAGTCAGTCCTCGTCCTCAATCCTCAACCCTCAATCCTCAATCCTCTATCTTCAATCCTCAATACTCAATATTCGATCCTCAATCCTCAATCCTCAATCCTCAATCTTCAATCCTCAATCCTCAATCCTCAATCCTCAATCCTCATACTTCAATCCTCAATACCCAATCCTCAATCTTCAATCCTCAATCCTTAATCCTCTATCCTCAATCCTCAATCCTCAATCCTCAATCTTCAATCCTCAATACTCAATATTCAATCCTCAATCCTCAATCCTCAATCCTCAATCCTCAATCCTCAATCCTCAATCCTCAATCCTCAGTCCTCAAACCTCAATTCTGAATTCTCAATCCTGCATCCTCTATCTTCAGCCCTCAGTCCTCAACAATCAGTTGTCAATCCTCAATCCCCAATAGAATATCCTCAAGTCACAGTTTTCAATACTCAATACTCAATCTGCAATCTTCAAATCTCTATCCACAAACATCAATTCTCGTCACTCAACCCTGAATGCTCAGTCCTCAATGTTCAATCCTCAATCCTCAATTCTCAGTCTTCAATCCTCAATACTGAATCTTCAATCCTCAATCCTCAGTCCTCAAACCTCAATCCTCAATACCCAATCCTCAATCCTCAGTAATCAATCCTCAATCTTCAATACTCAATCCTCAATACTCAATCTTCAATCCGCAATCCTCAATCTTCAATCCGCAATCCTCAATCCTCAATCCTCAATCCTCACTCATCAATCCTCAATTCCCAATCCTCAATCTTCAATTCTCAATCCTAAATCCTCTATTCTCAATCCTCAATCCTCAGTCCTCAGTCCTCAAACATCAATCCTCAATCCTCAAACCTCAATCCTCAACCGTCAGTCCTCGTCCTCAATCCTCAACCCTCAATCCTCAATCCTCTATCTTCAATCCTCAATATTCAATATTCAATCCTCAATCCTCAATACTCAATCCTCAATCTTCAATCCGCAATCCTCAATCCTCAATCCTCAATCCTCATTCTTCAATCCTCAATACCCAATCCTCAATCTTCAATCCTCAATCCTAAATCCTCTATTCTCAATCCTCAATCCTCAGTCCTCAGTCCTCAAACCTCAATCCTCAACCCTCAGCCCTCATCCTCAATCCTCAATCCTCAATCCTCAATCCTCAATCTTCAATCCTCAATCCTCAATCCTCAATCCTCAATCCTCAATCGTCAGTCTTCAATCCTCAATACTCAATCTTCAATTCTCAATCCTCAATCCTCAATCCCCAATCCTCAATCCTCAATCCTCAATACTCAGTCTTCAATCCTCAATACTCAATCTGCAACCTTCAATCCTCAATCCTCAATCCTCAATCCTCATTCTTCAATCCTGAATACTGAATGCTCAATCCTGAAACCTCAACCTTCAGCCCTCAGTCCTTAACAATCAGTTGTCAATCCTCAAACCTCAATATTCAATCCTCAATCCTCAATCCACAATCCTCAATCATCAATCTCCAATCCTGAATACTCAACCTTCAATCCTCAATCCTCAATCCCCAATCCTCAATCTTCAATCCTCAATCCTCAATTCTCAATCCTCATTCCTCAATCCTCAGACATGAAACATCAATACTCATCCCTCAGTCCTCGTCCTCAATCCACAACCCTCAATCCTCGATCCTTAATCTTCAATCATCAATATTCAATCTTCAATCCTCAATCCTCAATCCTCAATACTCAATCCTCAATCCTCAATGTTCAATGCTCAATACCCAATCCTCAATCTTCAATCCTCAATCCTCAATCCTCAATCCTCAATCCTCAATCCTCAATCCTCAGTCCTCAAACCTCAATCCTGAATCCTCAATCCCGAATCCTCAACCTTCAGCCCTCAGTCCTTAACAATCAGTTGTCAATCCTCAATCCTCAATAGAATATCCTCAATTCACAGGTCTCAATACACAATACTCAATCTGCAATCTTCAAATCTCTATCCACAAACATCAATTCTCATCACTCAACCCTCAACACTCAGCCCCAACCCTCAATCTTCAATCCTCAATACTCAATCCACAATCCTCAATCCTCAATCTTCAATCCTCAATACTCAATATTCAATCCTGAATCCTCAATCCTCAATCCTCAATCCTCAATACTCAATCCTCAATCTTTAATCCTCAATCCTCATTAATCAATCCTCGATCCTCAGTCCTCAATCCTCGTACTTCAATCCTCAATACCCAATCCTCAATCTTCAACCCTCTATCCTCAATCCTCTACTCGCAATCCTCAATCCTCAGTCCTCAGTCCTCAAACCTCAATCCTCAACCGTCAGCCCTCATCCTCAATCCTCAATCCTCAATCCTCAATCCACAATCCTCAATTTTCAACCATCAATACTCAATCTTCAATCCTCAATCCTCGATCCTCAATTCTCGTTCCTCAATCCTCAATCCTAAACCCTCAGTCCTCATCCTCAATTCTCAATCCTCAATCCTCAATCCTCAATACTCAATCTTCAATCCTCAATAATCAATCCCAAATCCTAGATCCTCAATCGCCAATCCTCGATCCTTAATCCTCAATCTTCAATCCTCAATCCCCAGTCCTCAATCTTCAATCCTCAATGCTTAATCCTCAATCCTCAATCCTCAGTCCTCAATCCTGAATCCTCAATCATCAAACCTCAATCCTCAACCGTCAGTCCTCGCCCTCAATCCTCAACCCTCAATCCTCAATCCTCTACCTTCAATCCTCAATACTCAATATTCGATCCTCAATCCTCAGTCCTCAATCCTCAATCTTCAACCCTCAATCCTCAATCCTCAATCCTCAATCCTCGTACTTCAATCCTCAATACCCAATCCTCAATCTTCAATCCTCAATCCTCGATCCTCTATTCGCAATCCTCAATCCTCAGTCCTCAGTCCTCAAACCTCAATCCTCAACCCTCAGCCCTCATCCTCAATCCTCAATCGTCAATCCTCAATCGTCAGTCTTCAATCCTCAATACTCAATCTTCAATTCTCAATCCTCAATCCTCAATCCCCAATCCTCAATCCTCAATCCTCAATACTCAGTCTTCAATCCTCAATACTCAATCTGCAACCTTCAATCCTCAATCCTCAATCCTCAATCCTCATTCTTCAATCCTGAATACTGAATGCTCAATCCTGAAACCTCAACCTTCAGCCCTCAGTCCTTAACAATCAGTTGTCAATCCTCAAACCTCAATATTCAATCCTCAATCCTCAATCCACAATCCTCAATCATCAATCATCAATCCTCAATACTCAATCTTCAATCCTCAATCCTCAATCCTCGGTCCTCAATCCTCAATCGTCAATCTCCAATCCTGAATACTCAACCTTCAATCCTCAATCCTCAATCCCCAATCCTCAATCTTCAATCCTCAATCATCAATCCTCAATCCTCAATCCTCAATCTTCAATCCTCAATACTCAATCTTCAATCCTCAGTCCTCAATCCTCAATCCTCAATCCTCAATCCTCAATCCTCAATATTCAATCCTCAATACTCAGTCTTCAATCCTCAATCCTCAATCCACAATCCTCAGACATCAAACATCAATATTCAACCCACTGTCCTCGTCCTCAATCCACAACACTCAATCCTCAATCCTCAATCTTCAATCATCAATATTCAATCTTCAATCCTCAATCCTCAATCCTCAAACCTCAATCCTGAATCCTCAATCCTCAATCCTCAACCTTTGATCCTCAATCCTCAATCCTCAATCCTCAAGCCGCAACCTTCAACCCTCAATACTCAATCTTCAATCCTCAATCCTCAATCCTCAATCCTCAATCCTCAATCCTCAATCCTCAATCTTCAATCCTCAATACTCAATCTTCAATCCTCAATCCTCAATCCTCAATCCTCAATCCTCAACCCTCAATCCTCAATCCTCAATCCTCAATACTCAGTCTTCAATCCTCAATACTGAATCTGGAATCTTCAATCCTCAATCCTCAATCCTCAATCCTCAATCCTCATTCTTCAATCCTCAATACCCAATCCTCAATCTTCAATCCTCAATCCTCAATCCTCAATTCTCAATCCTCAATCCTCAATCCTCAGACCTCAAACATCAATATTCAACCCTCAGTCCTTGTCCTCAATCCACAACCCTCAATCCTCAATCCTCAATCTTCAATCATCAATGTTCAATCCTCAATCCTCAATCCTCAATCCTCAATCCGCAATCCTCAGTCCTCAATCCTCAATCCTCATTCATCAATCCTCAACACCCAATCCTCAATCTTCAATCCTCAATCCTGAATCCCCAATCTTCAATCCTCAATACTCAATCCTCAATCCTCAATCCTCAATTCTCAATCCTCAATCCTCAATCCTCAATCATCAATCCTCAATCTTCAATCCTCAGTCCCAAATCCTCAATCTTCAATACTCAATCCTCAATCCTCAATCTTCAATCCTCAATACGCAATCTTCAATCCTCAATCCTCAATCCACAATCCTCAGACATCAAACATCAATGTTCAACCCTCAGTCCTCGTCCTCAATCCACAACACTCAATCCTCAATCCTCAATCTTCAATCATCAATATTCAATCTTCAATCCTCAATCCCCAATCCTCAATACTCAATCCTCAATCCTCAATCTTTAATCCCCAATCCTCAATCCTCAATCCTCAATCCGCAATCTTCAACCCTCAATACTCAATCTTCAATCCTCAATCCTCAATCCTCAATCCTCAATCCTCAATCTTCAATCCTCAATACTCAATCTTCAATCCTCAATCCTCAATCCTCAATCATCAATCCTCATTCTTCAATCCTCAACACCCAATCCTCAACCTTCAATCCTCAATCTTCAATCCTCAATCCTCAATCCTCAATACTCAATACTCAATCCTCAATGTTCAATCCTCAGTACCCAATCCTCAACCTTCAGTCCTCAATCCTCAATCCTCAATCCTCAATCCTCAATCCTCAATCCTCAGTCCTCAAACCACAATTCTGAATCCTCAATCCTGCACCCTCAATCTTCAGCCCTCAGCCCTCAACAATCAGTTATCAATCCTCAATCCCCAATAGAATATCCTCAAGTCACAGTTTTGAATACTCAATACTCAATCTGCTATCTTCAAATCTCTGTCCACAAACATCAATTCTCATCACTCAACCCTGAACGCTCAGTCCTGAATGTTCAATCCTCAATCCTCAATTCTCAGTCTTCAATCCTCAACACTGAATCTTCAATCCTCAGTCCTCAGTCCTCAAACCTCAATCCTCAATCCCCAATCCTCAATCCTCAGTAATCAATCCTCAATCTTCAATACTCAATCGTCAATCCTCAGTCCTCAATCCTCAATCCTCAATCTTCAATCCGCAATCCTCAATCCTCAATCCTCAATCCTCATTCATCAATCCTCAATACCCAATCCTCAATCTTCAATTCTCAATCCTAAATCCTCTATTCTCAATCCTCAATCCTCAACCGTCAACATTCAATCCTCAATACTCAATGTTCAATCCTCAATCCTCAATCCTCAATCCTCAATCCTCATTCTTCAATCCTCAATACCCAATCCTCAATCTTCAATCCTCAGCCCTCAAACCTCAATCCTCAAACCTCAATCATCAATCCTCAACTTCAATCCTCAATCCTCAATCTTCAATCCGCAATCCTCAATCCTCAATCCTCAATCCTCATTCATCAATCCTCAATACCCAATCCTCAATCTTCAATTCTCAAACCTAAATCCTCTATTCTCAATCCTCAATCCTCAGTCCTCTGTCCTCAAACCTCAATCCTCAATCCTCAAACCTCAATCCTCAACCGTCAGTCCTCGTCCTCAATCCTCAACCCTCAATCCTCAATCCTCTATCTTCAATCCTCAATACTCAATATTCAATCCTCAATCCTCAATCCTCAATCCTCAATCTTCAATCCGCAATCTTCAATCCTCAATCCTCAATCCTCATTCTTCAATTCTCGATACCCAATCCTCAATCTTGAATCCTCAATCCTAAATCTTCTATTCTCAATCCTCAATCCTCAGTCCTCAGTCCTCAAACCTCAATCCTCAACCCTCAGCCCTCATCCTCAATCCTCAATCCTCAATCCTCAATACTCAATCTTCAATCCTCAATACTCCATCTTCAATAATCAATCCTCAGTTCTCAATCCTCAATACTCAATCCTCTATTGTCAATCCTCAATCCCCAATCCTCAGTCTTCAATCCTCAATCCTCAATCCTCAATCCTCATTCTTCAATCCTCAATACCCAATCCTCAATCTTCAATCCTCAATCCTCAATCCTCAATTCTCGATGCTCAATCCTCAATCCTCAGTCCTCAAACATCAATATTCAACCCTCAGTCCTTGTCCTCAATCCACAACCCTCAATCCTCAATCCTCAATCTTCAATCATCAATATTCAATCTTCAATCCTCAATCCTCAATCCTCAATCCTCAATCCTCAATCCTCAATCTTCAATCCTCAATCCTCAATCCTCAATCCTCAATCCTCATACTTCAATCCTCAATACCCAATGCTCAATCTTCAATCCTCAATCCTCAATCCTCTGTTCGCAATCCTCAATCCTCAGTCCTCAGTCCTCAAACCTCAATCCTCAACCCTCAGCCCTCATCCTCAATCCTCAATCCTCAATCCTCAATCCACAATCTTCAATCCTCAATACTCAATCTTCAATAATCAATCCTCAATTCTCAATCCTCAATACTCAAACCTCAATTGTCAATCCTCAATCCCCAATCATCAATCTTCAATCCTCAATCCTCAATCCTCAATCCTCAATCCTCAACCCTCAATTCTCAGTCCTCAAACCACAATCCCGAATCCTCAATCCTGAATCCTCAATCTTCAGCCCTCAGTCCTCAAAAATCAATTGTCAATCCTCAATACTCAATAGAATATCCTCAATTCACATATTTCAATCCTCAACCCTCATTCTTCAATCCTCAATCCTCAATTTTCAATCCTCAATACTCAATCTTCAATCCTCAATCCTCAATCCTCAATCCACAATCCTCAATCGTCAGTCTTCAATCCTCAATACTCAATCTTCAATCCTCAATCTTCTATCCTCAATACCTAATCCTCAATCCTCAATCCTCAATCTTCAATCCCCTATACTCAATCTTCAATCCTCAATCCTCAATCCTCAATCCTCAATCCTCAACCCTCAATTCTCAGTCCTCAAACCACAATCCCGAATCCTCAATCCTGAATCCTCAATCTTCAGCCCTCAGTCCTCAAAAATCAATTGTCAATCCTCAATACTCAATAGAATATCCTCAATTCACATATTTCAATCCTCAACCCTCATTCTTCAATCCTCAATCCTCAATTTTCAATCCTCAATACTCAATCTTCAATCCTCAATCCTCAATCCTCAATCCTCAATCGTCAGTCTTCAATCCTCAATACTCAACCTTCAATCCTCAATCCTCTATCCTCAATCCTCAATCCTCAATCCTCAATCCTCAATCCTCAATACTCAGTCTTCAATCCTCAATACTGAATCTGGAATCTTCAATCCTCAATCCTCAATCCACAATCCTCAATCCTCATTCTTCAATCCTCAATACCCAATCCTCAATCTTCAATCCTCAATCCTCAATCCTCAATTCTCAATCCTCAATCCTCAATCCTCAGACCTCAAACATCAATATTCAACCCTCAGTCCTTGTCCTCAATCCACAACCCTCAATCCTCAATCCTCAATCTTCAATCATCAATATTCAATCCTCAATCCTCAATCCTCAATCCTCAATCCTCAATCCTCAGTCCTCAATCCTCAATCCTCATTCTTCAATCCTCAACACCCAATCCTCGATCTTCAATCCTCAATCCTGAATCCCCAATCTTCAATCCTCAATACTCAATCCTCAATCCTCAATCCTCAATTCTCAATCCTCTATACTCAGTCTTCAATCCTCAATCCTCAATCCTCAATCCTCAATCCTCATTCTTCAATCCTCAATACTCAGTCCTCTCTCTTCTATCCTCCATCCTCAATCCTCAATCCTCAAGCGTCAATCCTGAATCCTCAATCCTCAACCCTCAATCTTCAATCCTCAGTCCCCAATCCTCAGTCTTCTAACCTCAATACTTAATCCTCAATCCTCAATCCTCAATCCTCAATCTTCAATCCTCAATACTCAATCTTCAATCCTCAATCCCCAATCCTCAATCCTCAATACTCAACCCTCAATCCTCAGCCCTCAAACATCAATCCCGAATCCACAATCCTGAATCCTCAATCTTCAGCCCTCAGTCCTCAAAATCAATTGTCAATCCTCAATCGTCAATAGAATATCCTCAATTCACAGATTTCAATACTCAACCCTCATTCTTCAATCCTCAATACCCAATCCTCAATCTTCAATCCTCAATCCTCAATCCTCAATCCTCAATCCTCAATCCTCAATCCTCAATCATCAATCCTCAATCTTCAATCCTCAGTCCCAAATCCTCAATCTTCAATACTCAATCCTCAATCCTCAATCTTCAATCCTCAATACGCAGTCTTCAATCCTCAATCCTCAATCCACAATCCTCAGACATCAAACATCAATGTTCAACCTCAGTCCTCGTCCTCAATCCACAACACTCAATCCTCAATCCTCAATCTTCGATCATCAATATTCAATCTTCAATCCTCAATCCTCAATCCTCAATACTCAATCCTCAATCCTCAATCTTTAATACTCAATCCTCAATCCTCAATCCTCAATCCGCAATCTTCAACCCTCAATACTCAATCTTCAATCCTCAATCCTCAATCCTCAATCCTCAATCCTCAATCTTCAATCCTCAATACTCAATCTTCAATCCTCAATCCTCAATCCTCAATCCTCAATCCTCATTCTTCAATCCTCAACACCCAATCCTCAACCTTCAATCCTCAATCTTCAATCCTCAATCCTCAATCCTCAATACTCAATCCTCAATCCTCAATGTTCAATCCTCAATACAAAATCCTCAACCTTCAATCCTCAATCCTCAATCCTCAATCCTCAATCCTCAATCCTCAATCCTCAGTCCTCAAACCACAATTCTGAATCCTCAATACTGCACCCTCAATCTTCAGCCCTCAGCCCTCAACAATCAGTTGTCAATCCTCAATCCCCAATAGAATATCCTCAAGTCACGGTTTTCAATACTCAATACTCAATCTGCTATCTTCAAATCTCTATCCACAAACATCAATTCTCATCACTCAACCCTGAACGCTCATTCCTCAATGTTCAATCCTCAATCCTCAATACTCAATCTTCAATCCTCAATACTGAATCTTCAATCCTCAATCCTCAATCCTCAATCCTCAATCCTCAGTAATCAATCCTCAATCTTCAATACTCAATCGTCAATCCTCAGTCCTCAATCCCCAATCCTGAATTCTCGTTCCTCAATCCTCAATCCTAACCCTCAGTCCTCATCCTCAATTCTCAATTCTCAATCCTCAATCCTCAATCCTCAATCTTCAATCCCCAATAATCAATCTCCAATCCTAGATCCTCAATCCCCAATCCTCAATCCTTAATCCTCAATCTTCAATCCTCAATCCCCAGTCCTCAATCTACAATCCTCAATGCTCAATCCTCAATCCTCAATCTTCAATCCTCAATACTCAATCTTCAATAATCAATCCTCAATTCTCAATCCTCAATACTCAAACCTCAACTGTCAATCCTCAATCCCCAATCCTCAATCTTCAATCCTTAATCCTCAATCCTCAATCCTCAATCCTCAATCCTAAATCCTCAATCTTCAATCCTCAATACTCAATATTCAATGCTCAATCCTCAATCCTCAATCCTCAATCCTCAATCCTCAATCCTCAATTTTCAACCCTCAATACTCAATCTTCAATCCTCAATCCTCAATCCTCAATCCTCAATCCTCAATCGTCAGTCTTCAATCCTCAATTTTCAATCTTCAACCCTCAGTCCTCGTCCTCAATCCACAACACTCAATCCTCAATCCTCAATCTTCAATCATCAATATTCAATCTTCAATCCTTAATCCTCAATCCTCAATACTCAATCCTCAATCCTCAATCTTTAATCCTCAATCCTCAATCCTCAATCCTCAGTCCGCAATCTTCAACCCTCAATACTCAATCTTCAATCCTCAATCCTCAATCCTCAAACCTCAATCCTCAATCTTCAATCCTCAATACTCAATCTTCAATCCTCAATCCTCAATCCTCAATCCTCAATCCTCATTCTTCAATCCTCAACACCCAATCCTCAACCTTCAATCCTCAATCTTCAATCCTCAATCCTCAATCCTCAATACTCAATCCTCAATCCTCAATGTTCAATCCTCAATACAAAATCCTCAACCTTCAATCCTCAATCCTCAATCCTCAATTGTCAATCCTCAATCCTCAATCCTCAGTCCTCAAACCACAATTCTGAATCCTCAATACTGCACCCTCAATCTTCAGCCCTCAGCCCTCAACAATCAGTTGTCAATCCTCAATCCCCAATAGAATATCCTCAAGTCACGGTTTTCAATACTCAATACTCAATCTGCTATCTTCAAATCTCTATCCACAAACATCAATTCTCATCACTCAACCCTGAACGCTCAGTCCTCAATGTTCAATCCTCAATCCTCAATTCTCAGTCTTCAATCCTCAATACTGAATCTTCAATCCTCAATCCTCAGTCCTCAAACCGCAATCCTCAATCCCCAATCCTCAATCCTCAATCCTCAGTCCGCAATCTTCAACCCTCAATACTCAATCTTCAATCCTCAATCCTCAATCCTCAAACCTCAATCCTCAATCTTCAATCCTCAATACTCAATCTTCAATCCTCAATCCTCAATCCTCAATCCTCAATCCTCATTCTTCAATCCTCAACACCCAATCCTCAACCTTCAATCCTCAATCTTCAATCCTCAATCCTCAATCCTCAATACTCAATCCTCAATCCTCAATGTTCAATCCTCAATACAAAATCCTCAACCTTCAATCCTCAATCCTCAATCCTCAATCCTCAATCCTCAATCATCAATCCTCAGTCCTCAAACCACAATTCTGAATCCTCAATACTGCACCCTCAATCTTCAGCCCTCAGCCCTCAACAATCAGTTGTCAATCCTCAATCCCCAATAGAATATCCTCAAGTCACGGTTTTCAATACTCAATACTCAATCTGCTATCTTCAAATCTCTATCCACAAACATCAATTCTCATCACTCAACCCTGAACGCTCAGTCCTCAATGTTCAATCCTCAATCCTCAATTCTCAGTCTTCAATCCTCAATACTGAATCTTCAATCCTCAATCCTCAGTCCTCAAACCGCAATCCTCAATCCCCAATCCTCAATCCTCAGTAATCAATCCTCAATCTTCAATACTCAATCGTCAATCCTCAGTCCTCAATCCTCAATACTCAATCTTCAATCCGCAATCCTCAATCCTCAATCCTCAATCCTCATTCATCAATCCTCGATACCCAATCCTCAATCTTCAATTCTCAATCCTAAATCCTCTATTCTCAATCCTCAATCCTCATTCCTCTGTCCTCAAACCTCAATCCTCAATCCTCAAACCTCAATCCTCAACCGTCAGTCCTCGTCCTCAATCCTCAACCCTCAATCCTCAATCCTCTATCTTCAATCCTCAATACTCAATATTCAATCCTCAATCCTCAATCCTCAAACCTCAATCTTCAATCCGCAATCTTCAATCCTCAATCCTCAATCCTCATTCTTCAATTCTCGATACCCAATCCTCAATCTTCAATCCTCAATCCTAAATCCTCTATTCTCAATCCTCAATCCTCAGTCCTCAGTCCTCAAACCTCAATCCTCAACCCTCAGCCCTCATCCTCAATCCTCAATCCTCAATCCTCAATACTCAATCTTCAATCCTCAATACTCCATCTTCAATAATCAATCCTCAGTTCACAATCCTCAATACTCAATCCTCAATTGTCAATCCTCAATCCCCAATCCTCAGTCTTCAATCCTCAATCCTCAATCCTCAATCCTCATTCTTCAATCCTCAATACCCAATCCTCAATCTTCAATCCTCAATCCTCAATCCTCAATTCTCGATGCTCAATCCTCAATCCTCAGACCACAAACATCAATATTCAACCCTCAGTCCTTGTCCTCAATCCACAACCCTCAATCCTCAATCCTCAATCTTCAATCATCAATATTCAATCTTCAATCCTCAATCCTCAATCCTCAATCCTCAATCCTCAATCCTCAATCTTTAATCCTCAATCCCCAATCCTCAATCGTCAATCCTCAATCTTCAAACCTCAATACTAAATCTTCAATCCTCAATCCTCAATCCTCAATCCTCAATCCTCAATCCTCAATCCTCAATCCTCAATACTCAATCTTCAATCCTCAATCCTCAATCCTCAATCCTCAATACTCATCCTACAATCCTCAACACCCAATCCTCAATCTTCAACCCTCAATCCTCAATCCTCAATTCTCAATCCTCAATCCTCAATCCTCAGATCTCAAACATCAATACTCAACCCTCAGTCCTCGTGCTCAATCCACAACCCTCAATCCTCGATCCTCAACCTTCAATCATCAATATTCAATCTTCAATCCTCAATCCTCAACCCTCAATACTCAACCCTCAATCCTCAATGTTCAATACTCAATACCCAATCCTCAATCTTCAATCCTCAATCCTCAATCCTCAATCCTCAATCTTCAATCCTCAGTCCTGAGTCCTCAAACCTCAATCCTCAATCCTCAATCTTCAATCCTCAAACCTCAATCCTCAACCGTCAGTCCTCGTCCTCAATCCTCAACCCACAATCCTCAATCCACTATCTTCAATCCTCAATACTCATTATTCAATCCTCAATCCTCAATCCTCAATCCTCAACCCTCATTCTTCAATCCTCAATCCTCAATTTTCAATCCTCAATACTCAATCTTCAATCCTCAATCCTCAATCCTCAATCCTCAATCGTCAGTCTTCAATCCTCAATACTCAACCTTCAATCCTCAATCCTCTATCCTCAATCCTCAATCCTCAATCCTCAATCCTCAATCCTCAATACTCAGTCTTCAATCCTCAATACTGAATCTGGAATCTTCAATCCTCAATCCTCAATCCACAATCCTCAATCCTCATTCTTCAATCCTCAATACCCAATCCTCAATCTTCAATCCTCAATCCTCAATCCTCAATTCTCAATCCTCAATCCTCAATCCTCAGACCTCAAACATCAATATTCAACCCTCAGTCCTTGTCCTCAATCCACAACCCTCAATCCTCAATCCTCAATCTTCAATCATCAATATTCAATCCTCAATCCTCAATCCTCAATCCTCAATCCTCAATCCTCAGTCCTCAATCCTCAATCCTCATTCTTCAATCCTCAACACCCAATCCTCGATCTTCAATCCTCAATCCTGAATCCCCAATCTTCAATCCTCAATACTCAATCCTCAATCCTCAATCCTCAATTCTCAATCCTCTATACTCAGTCTTCAATCCTCAATCCTCAATCCTCAATCCTCAATCCTCATTCTTCAATCCTCAATACTCAGTCCTCTCTCTTCTATCCTCCATCCTCAATCCTCAATCCTCAAGCGTCAATTTCCTGAATCCTCAATCCTCAACCCTCAATCTTCAATCCTCAGTCCCCAATCCTCAGTCTTCTAACCTCAATACTTAATCCTCAATCCTCAATCCTCAATCCTCAATCTTCAATCCTCAATACTCAATCTTCAATCCTCAATCCCCAATCCTCAATCCTCAATACTCAACCCTCAATCCTCAGCCCTCAAACATCAATCCCGAATCCACAATCCTGAATCCTCAATCTTCAGCCCTCAGTCCTCAAAAATCAATTGTCAATCCTCAATCGTCAATAGAATATCCTCAATTCACAGATTTCAATACTCAACCCTCATTCTTCAATCCTCAATACCCAATCCTCAATCTTCAATCCTCAATCCTCAATCCTCAATCCTCAATCCTCAATCCTCAATCCTCAATCATCAATCCTCAATCTTCAATCCTCAGTCCCAAATCCTCAATCTTCAATACTCAATCCTCAATCCTCAATCTTCAATCCTCAATACGCAGTCTTCAATCCTCAATCCTCAATCCACAATCCTCAGACATCAAACATCAATGTTCAACCCTCAGTCCTCGTCCTCAATCCACAACACTCAATCCTCAATCCTCAATCTTCGATCATCAATATTCAATCTTCAATCCTCAATCCTCAATCCTCAATACTCAATCCTCAATCCTCAATCTTTAATACTCAATCCTCAATCCTCAATCCTCAATCCGCAATCTTCAACCCTCAATACTCAATCTTCAATCCTCAATCCTCAATCCTCAATCCTCAATCCTCAATCTTCAATCCTCAATACTCAATCTTCAATCCTCAATCCTCAATCCTCAATCCTCAATCCTCATTCTTCAATCCTCAACACCCAATCCTCAACCTTCAATCCTCAATCTTCAATCCTCAATCCTCAATCCTCAATACTCAATCCTCAATCCTCAATGTTCAATCCTCAATACAAAATCCTCAACCTTCAATCCTCAATCCTCAATCCTCAATCCTCAATCCTCAATCCTCAATCCTCAGTCCTCAAACCACAATTCTGAATCCTCAATACTGCACCCTCAATCTTCAGCCCTCAGCCCTCAACAATCAGTTGTCAATCCTCAATCCCCAATAGAATATCCTCAAGTCACGGTTTTCAATACTCAATACTCAATCTGCTATCTTCAAATCTCTATCCACAAACATCAATTCTCATCACTCAACCCTGAACGCTCATTCCTCAATGTTCAATCCTCAATCCTCAATACTCAATCTTCAATCCTCAATACTGAATCTTCAATCCTCAATCCTCAATCCTCAATCCTCAATCCTCAGTAATCAATCCTCAATCTTCAATACTCAATCGTCAATCCTCAGTCCTCAATCCCCAATCCTGAATTCTCGTTCCTCAATCCTCAATCCTAACCCTCAGTCCTCATCCTCAATTCTCAATTCTCAATCCTCAATCCTCAATCCTCAATCTTCAATCCCCAATAATCAATCTCCAATCCTAGATCCTCAATCCCCAATCCTCAATCCTTAATCCTCAATCTTCAATCCTCAATCCCCAGTCCTCAATCTACAATCCTCAATGCTCAATCCTCAATCCTCAATCTTCAATCCTCAATACTCAATCTTCAATAATCAATCCTCAATTCTCAATCCTCAATACTCAAACCTCAACTGTCAATCCTCAATCCCCAATCCTCAATCTTCAATCCTTAATCCTCAATCCTCAATCCTCAATCCTCAATCCTAAATCCTCAATCTTCAATCCTCAATACTCAATATTCAATGCTCAATCCTCAATCCTCAATCCTCAATCCTCAATCCTCAATCCTCAATTTTCAACCCTCAATACTCAATCTTCAATCCTCAATCCTCAATCCTCAATCCTCAATCCTCAATCGTCAGTCTTCAATCCTCAATTTTCAATCTTCAACCCTCAGTCCTCGTCCTCAATCCACAACACTCAATCCTCAATCCTCAATCTTCAATCATCAATATTCAATCTTCAATCCTTAATCCTCAATCCTCAATACTCAATCCTCAATCCTCAATCTTTAATCCTCAATCCTCAATCCTCAATCCTCAGTCCGCAATCTTCAACCCTCAATACTCAATCTTCAATCCTCAATCCTCAATCCTCAAACCTCAATCCTCAATCTTCAATCCTCAATACTCAATCTTCAATCCTCAATCCTCAATCCTCAATCCTCAATCCTCATTCTTCAATCCTCAACACCCAATCCTCAACCTTCAATCCTCAATCTTCAATCCTCAATCCTCAATCCTCAATACTCAATCCTCAATCCTCAATGTTCAATCCTCAATACAAAATCCTCAACCTTCAATCCTCAATCCTCAATCCTCAATTGTCAATCCTCAATCCTCAATCCTCAGTCCTCAAACCACAATTCTGAATCCTCAATACTGCACCCTCAATCTTCAGCCCTCAGCCCTCAACAATCAGTTGTCAATCCTCAATCCCCAATAGAATATCCTCAAGTCACGGTTTTCAATACTCAATACTCAATCTGCTATCTTCAAATCTCTATCCACAAACATCAATTCTCATCACTCAACCCTGAACGCTCAGTCCTCAATGTTCAATCCTCAATCCTCAATTCTCAGTCTTCAATCCTCAATACTGAATCTTCAATCCTCAATCCTCAGTCCTCAAACCGCAATCCTCAATCCCCAATCCTCAATCCTCAATCCTCAGTCCGCAATCTTCAACCCTCAATACTCAATCTTCAATCCTCAATCCTCAATCCTCAAACCTCAATCCTCAATCTTCAATCCTCAATACTCAATCTTCAATCCTCAATCCTCAATCCTCAATCCTCAATCCTCATTCTTCAATCCTCAACACCCAATCCTCAACCTTCAATCCTCAATCTTCAATCCTCAATCCTCAATCCTCAATACTCAATCCTCAATCCTCAATGTTCAATCCTCAATACAAAATCCTCAACCTTCAATCCTCAATCCTCAATCCTCAATCCTCAATCCTCAATCATCAATCCTCAGTCCTCAAACCACAATTCTGAATCCTCAATACTGCACCCTCAATCTTCAGCCCTCAGCCCTCAACAATCAGTTGTCAATCCTCAATCCCCAATAGAATATCCTCAAGTCACGGTTTTCAATACTCAATACTCAATCTGCTATCTT